>NC_057864.1:19855341-19947841 GCF_019393635.1 Dromiciops gliroides | reverse complement strand
GATTGAGTGAAAATGAACCATTTTTCCTTCAATACCCAGTTCACATTCCACTCCTTTCCCAAAGGCTATCCTGATTCTTCCAGATGACTGGGCTCTCTGGTATTTCAAAATATATCACTTTGTTTGAATTCTTCCTTTCCATTCATTCATCAGCATCTACCATTAATTGTATTTGCTATATATGACTGGGATATATATTAATTGTATTTCATATATATATCTGGATCTATGATTTTATCAATATAAAAACTCAAGGATGAAGAAACTTTTACCACTGCCAGTTGTCACCAGCTCTGAAATTTAACACCTAGAACACTTAGAGGTAGTGCCTTGGCTTGAGTAACATAGTCAATGTGTATCAGAGTCGAATTTGAACTCAAGTCTTCTTGGCTCCAAGGACAGAAGCTTTTTATCCACTACTCCATGGATGTGACTGCATATATCCATGTCTATGTCTATGTATCTACCTATGTATGTACATATTCATCCATCCACCCATCTATCCACATATCTATCTATCTATCATCTATCTAGTTTCCTCCATTATACTATTACCACATTAATAATCTTTTTTTTTAGTATATACAATTTACTACAAGAGCAGTATGTTGTGGGTGAATTGGCCCATTGGCCCATTCCTTGAGGCATGGGTAGATATTACCTGAATTGATCTAGATAACCTCAGGAGAGCTAGAGGGAAGCCTGTCATGTGGTAAAGCCACTGTAGAAAGGACATGGGCATTTCTATGTGATGTGACAGATACTGAACAGTCTCTCAGTCATTCCCCGAAACCTTGTGACAGCGGCCAGGGGAGGAGGGGCTCTGCTGCATCTGGAGACAGCTTCTGGGGGGCAATTCACCCAAGTTATAGCTGGAAGTGACCTTAGAAATAGAATGTTTGAACAAAGAGTATTTGAAGAGGAAGGTACCTGAGAACATAGAATATCAGCACTAGAAGGGGCCTTAGAACAATGAATATGAGAACTATCATTGGATAAGAACACTGAGCTTGGAGTCAGAAGGTACTGAATTCAAACGTGACCACTGTAACTTTTTAGCTATGTGACCCTGGTGAAGTCACTTCACCTCGGTTTCCTCAATTGTGAAATAGGAATAACAGCACTTAGCTCTCAGGTTTGTTTCAAAGATCAAATGAGATTATATATATATATATATATATATATATATATATATATACACATATATACACATATATACATACATACATATACATATACATATATATATACATATATATATATATATATATATTTTTTTTTTTGGTGGGGCAATGGGGGTTAAGTGACTTGCCCAGGGTCACACAGCTAGTAAGTGTCAAGTGTCTGAGGCCAGATTTGAACTCTGGTACTCCTGAATCCAGGGCTGGTGCTTTATCCACTGTGCCACCTAGCTGCCCCCTTAAATGAGATAATATTTGCAAAAAGCACTTAGCATAGGGCCTGGCACATGATAGGTGCTTATAAAATTATAAACAATATTAATTAAATAAAACTAATCAAATAGATAAACAAACAAATAAATAATTAGGTGGCTTAATAAAATCAATTAAGTAATAAATAAATGTTTTTTCCCTTCCCTAAGAACAATGAACATCAGAGCTGGAAGGAGGCCTTGGGATTCAGAATGTCAGAGCCAGAAGAGATGATAGAACACAAAACATGGGGTGCTAAAAGTAAAAGGAGCCTAAATTATGAATTTGACTAATCCACTTATTTTACAGATAAGAAAACTGAGACCTAGGGAGGAAAGCGATTTGCCCCAAATCACAGAGCTGGTTAGCCTCCGTGAAGGTCAGTGTTGGGAGGTACTCAAACCCAGACTCTGAAAATCAAACTCTTTCCACCATGCCATAGTGAGCACCATATTCTACACCCTGACATCTGTTGCTAGGGAATAGGGTCTTAGCACACAAGTAAAGTGCTTGGCACACAGTAGGCACTTAATCTTTGTTGACTCTGACTCTTATTCTCAGATAGAGCCATCACGAGTGTGGGGCCAACAGGACTTAGCCCTTGGGTGTCACGTCCAGGGAAGTCCAGGGAAGTCCAGGGAAATGTACTTGCTCTCTTCCCCCAACATTGTTCCACAGTCTTCTGATAAGCCTGGCATGCAACTGTAAGCCCACCCTCTTTGCCCCTCTCAGGATCCCACCACTGTGGCTATGGAGTGGTACCCCTGGGGCTAGGCTCCCCTCTCAAGTCTAAGGATAATGATGATGATAATAACACCAAGCACCAGAAACTAATATTTAAATACTATGTGCCCAGCACCGGACTGAGAGCTTTCTGATCATAACTTCACTTGACCCTCATCACATGGATGGGAGGGCTAGATTCTGTAGGGGTTAGGCCCCCTGGCCTCCCAGCTCAACCACACCCGGGGCTGGATTGTTCTCTGCACAGCTGTGCCTGCCCCCTTCCCCCACTCCCCATTCTTCTGCTCGGCCCATTGAATTTACCTCAGGTGCAGTTATGGCTAGCCATGGCTCTGCTCTAAATGCACGCTTCAGCTCAGTAATATGAGCTGAAGAAAAAAAAAAACCTCTTTATTGGTGCCCTGGAGCTGCAGCTGTGGGGAGAGAGTGAAAAATGTTTTGGCCTCGTGCAGTAGGGGTTGGGATTTCCATCCTCCCACACCCCCAATTCAGTTGATGTAGTCACATAAAGATGCCGGCAATAGAGAAAATCATTATAACAATAATATTAATATCTAGCATTTATATAAGCACTTTAAGATTTGCTAAGTGCTATATATATATATATATATACACACACACATTATCTCATTTGATCCTCAAAACAACCCTGGGAGATTGGAACTATATTATTTTACATCATTGAAAATTATATCATTTTACAAATAAGGAAACTGAGTCAGGCAGAGGTGACATGACTTGCCTAGTGTCACCCAGCTAGTAAGTGTCTGAGGCCAGATTTAAACTAAGGTGTTTGGAAATCTAATCTGGGGCAGCTAGGTGGCGCAGTGGATAGAGCACTGGTCCTGGATTCAGGAGGACCTGAGTTCAAATCCGGCCTCGGACACTTAACAATTACTAGCTGTGTGACCCTGGGCATGTCACTTAACCCCAATTGCCTCACTAAAAAAAAAAGAAAAGAAAAAAAGAAAAAAAATGAAATCTAATCCAATGGTCTTCTCCACTGTGTCACTTAGCTACCTCTGGGTAATGAGGAATTAATATACTAATGATATACAAAGGGTGTCTATACCCAGTCATCCCTTGAGCATGAGAAAATTCTCCAATCGAATTGGAAGAGGAGTTGACCATTTGTTGGGAAAGACTGGCCCAGTGGCCTGTCAAGTCTGACAAGCATTTTCAGGCAGGCAGCATGTTTGTGGGCTGTGACCCCTGATCACCTAGCAGAGGGTAGGAGGGGATTTTCTCTCTTTCCTTCAACTGAGCTACTTGCCTAGCAGTACAAATTATAAAGTAAAAGTTTCTATCCTCAGGGAGCTCAGATTTTAATAGACTAGAAAACACAAGTAGGAGGCTTCAGCTATAGGGCAGATGGCAGAGCCCTGGGGTCAAAAGAGTATAAGAAAAGGTCAAAGGAGGAGAAGGGAGAAAAGGGAAGAAGGGGAAACTCCAGAGAGAAGAGACATGCACTGCCAAGGGAGATACACACTCATACAGGAAAGGGCTTCAATGGGCATGACTGCCATCCAGCAGCAGAGACACAATGACCAGGGAGAGGAGCAGGAGGCTCCCAAGACAGGTGGAACAACAGTAGTAAAGGCAGGATGTGCTTTGGCCACTTGTGTTCACCAGGCAAATCATTCACTACCAATATGTGCTAAGACTTACTGATGCTGTATATATTTGTGGAAGAGTGGACCTCAGGCTTATGAGGGTAATGATTGGTTGTCTTAATAACTCATCTTATGAAATACCTTCAATTTGAGCTAATGGTGTCTATTGACTATTAAAGGTAAATTCACCAGTGGGGGCTTGCTTGTGAGATAAGATTTTAGGAGTTTAGACTCAATGACTATCCTTAGAGCATAAGATAGTAGTAATTTCCAGGGGATCCAGCCTATAGACCTATAAGTCCCAATTTGAAGAGGGAGCTCTCTTAGAGAAGCATTCTACCACTTGAATTCAGAAGATCTCGCCTTGTAGCTCAGACGATTTATTATTATTTATTAATTTATTTATTTTGTGAGGCAATTGGGGTTAAGTGACTTGCCCAGGGTCACACAGCTAGTAAATGTTAAGTGTCTGAGGCTGGATTTAAACTCAGGCCCTCCTGACTCCAGGGCTGGTGCTCTATCCACTGCACCACCTAGCTGCCCCTCAGATGATATATTATTGACAAAATATTTCACCTCCCTAGCCTCAGTTTCTTTAGCAGTAAAATGGACAGTGAGAGGCAACATGGTGTAGATAGAGAAACAGCATCTGAATTAAGACCCAAGTTCAAGTTTGTCCTTTGCCATGTTCTGACTATGTCATTTTGATCAAGTTATTTAAATAGTGACACATATCTTTTAAAAAATGGACATAAGAATACTTATAATCGTAATAGGTGGTATCAACATAGGTCTTTAATGTTTGGAAAGTACTTTACAGACATTAACTCATTTGATTCCCACAACAATCCTGAGAAGTAGGTGCTAGAATTATCCCCTTTTTACTGATGAGGACACTGAGGCTTGTAGAGATTAAGTGACTTGCCCAGGGTCATACACCTAGTAAAGATCTAAGGCAGAACTCAAACTGACTCCAAGTCCAGTCCTCTATCCATGGCACCATCTACCACAAAGGGCTGCTATGTTAGGCTCAGAGGAAAGAATATGACTTGCCCATAGGGTGAGTTAGAGATAAAACAGGAATCATATCCCAGATCGCCTGACTTCCAATCATTGCCCCATCTTCTCCTAATTATCCTGGTGGGAAAGAGATCACTCAGAACTTGGTGGAAAGGTCTTTCTCCTCTCCCCCCATTACTTCTCACTCTACTTTCATGGCTTTCTTTCTTTATCTTCATCTTTGACTTGATTAAGGAAAGGTCATGGAAGAATGATAAAAATGTCTAGAAACCAGTAATTTACCAAGGGAATGAATGGATGAATGAATGACATAAGTGAATAAAGCAATGGATGAATGAATGAATGCCCAGCACTGTGCTAAGTAAGGGAGAACAAATAGAGAAGTGAGATAGTCCATGACCCCTGCTACATCCTTGGGACTTTTGGGCCTTTCCATCCTCTCCATAGCTAAATTCTCTTTCATCTATTGTATCCCCCAATTAGAGTATTGGTATTTGAGAGAAGGGACTATCCTTTTGTTTTGGTTTCTAATTGTGCCCCTAGAACTTAACACTGTACTTGGTGCACTGTAAGTGCTTAATAAATCTTTTCCATCCATCCATCCATCCATCCATCCATCCATCCATCC
Source organism: Dromiciops gliroides (assembly GCF_019393635.1). Classification (NCBI taxonomy): domain Eukaryota; kingdom Metazoa; phylum Chordata; class Mammalia; order Microbiotheria; family Microbiotheriidae; genus Dromiciops; species Dromiciops gliroides. Next base: position 19,942,403 of record NC_057864.1, on the reverse strand, counting down.
ATCCATCCATCCATCCATCCATCCATCCATCCATCCATCCATCCATCCATTCAAGGAGCTTACATCTTAATATAGGGAGACAACTTCTAGGTGGCATCTTGGCAAGGCAAGGGGATCCTGAGGGTACTGGAAAAAGGGAGAATGAGAAGAGTGGGAAGGGAGGAGAAAGAAGGGAGGGAATGAGGAGAAAGAAGAGAAAAAAGATGAATAGATGAGAAAAAAAGAGAAAAGACAAGAGGGAAGAAAATAATAGGGATTTGGTGGAACAGGAGAAGGAAGTAGAAGAGAAGTAAGAGGACAAGTGAGCTTTGCAAGGAGGAGGGGGATGAAAGTATAGAAAAGGAGGAAGGGCAAGGGAGGAGAAATAGGGGAGAAGATAGTAGAAGATGGAGGAGGAGGAAGAGTGGGAGAAGAGGAAGAGAAAGGGCAGATAAGAGGAGAATGACTGGAAGGAGGAGGAAGGGGGGAGGGAGGGAGAATAAAAATGGAAAGGGGGAGGAGGATCCCGAGTGGGAAAAGGAGGAATTCGAGGAGGAGAAGGAGGGGTCCCAATATTTGCACAGGTGCATTGTAATACAGCCTGTGGTGTGAACATTTTCCACTTCATTACTTCTGGACCCTTGCCCAGATTCTTCCCCTGTTTTCCAGAGGTCCCTGATTTTTTTGGATCTCAGTGGTTCTTTCCTGGGGTTCAGAAAGTAGCCACAGCAGCAAGAGAAATAAGGATAATCAGAGTTGCCAGAAACATCAATGCTGGATTTGTTCTGCCTGGTTCTGCTCACTGGGGCAGGGAGCAGAGGTGGAGCTAGGAGTATTTTTCACCCGAGGCGAAACCAGATGGGTCCAGGACAGGGGTGGCAAAAATGGAGGACAGACCACCTGTTGGTGCAGAGAGGGAATGGCTTATCCCTCCTTCACCTTTTCCTCCCTGAAGTAAAGACTTTGTTCCCTCATCTTTTCTATGAGGCCCAGGGAAGGCAGTCTCTAGATTGCCCTGAGAATAAAGTTTGCCCCCAAGATGTTGTAGTCCTGGAGCAGAGCCCTGATTACTCTACCCTAGTTACACAACTGTCCAAAATGCAGTAACCCCAGTCTTCAAGGCTGGCAGAAAAGAGAAAAAAACTCTTAAAAACTGGATACTGAAACTCCCCTTCCAAACCAACGCATCTCCCCTGCTGCTGTTTCTTCTTCTTCTTTTTTTTTTTTGCAGGGCAATGAGGGTTAAGTGACTTGCCCAGGGTCACACAGCTAGTAAGTATCAAGTGTCTGAGGCTGGATTTGAACTCAGGTCCTCCTGAATCCAAGGGCAGTGCTTTATCCACTACACCACCTAGCCACCCCCTTCCCCTGCTGCTTCTTCATGTGCCCAGTGAAGACCAGGCTGATGTTGGCTTTCCCTTGCAGAGCAAGGGTTCTGAATAGAGTCTAAAAAGAAATAGTGGTGCACCTTTCTGTGATAGAATATACACTTCATGAGAGTGGAAACGGATTCTTGTTATCTTTGCAACTGCAGAAGTTAGCACAGTGCATGACACATCGTAGGCTCTTCATATCCCCCCCATCACTTCCTTCTCTCCTTCACCCTTCTGTTAACCCATCTTTCCAGGCCCAATCCAAATATCACCTCCTCCTCCTCCAGGAAGTCTTCCCTGGTCCCCCACAATAGGAAGGGACTTTCCTGCTTTTGAACTCTCACTCCCCTCTTGGTGCCTCTCTTACCACAGGCCTATTTTTTTTCTTTCAGGGTTTTTGCATTCTGGTTATCTTTCCTTTTAGATGGTAAGATCCTTTAGAGTAGGGATTGTATTATCTGAATTTGGACCTTATCCCCAGGTACTGCAGACAGTAGGTACGTAAATACTCTAAAACATTTTAAACAAATGTCTGCAGTATGGGAAACTCTGGGTGTGCACAATCCCTCCTCCAATGCTGATTGGCAGCTGTTCTGCCCTTTGCCTTCTGAGAGCAGGCGTTCTTACCCCCTTTGGGGGTCCTGGACTGGGCCGCCAGCCTGGTGAAGCTTATTTTTCCTTGCTCAGAATAATGTTTTTAAACACAGAATATACATAGGATGACAAAGGAAACCTATTATGTTGAAATATATTCACCCAAATAGATTTTTTAAAGTGTCACGAACCCATCTCAGAATGTTGCCTGGGAGAACAGAGAGGTTATGTACCTTGCCCAAGGTTGCCCAGTCGTTGTGTGTCAGAGTCAGTAAGTGAACCCAGGACAGCCTCTTTTCAGCTAAGCCTGGCTGGAGCCCTGGAGAGGAGCCCTCCCTGGTTCTGTCCTTTCTCTTCCTCTTCTCCCACTCCTCTCCTCCCTCATTCCTCCTCCTCTGCCCATGCTTTCTCTCTGTCTTCCTTCCTCTCATCCTCTTCCTCTTTCACTTCCTTTTCCTCCTGTTCCATCAGGTCCCCATTATCTCCTTCCCTGCTTTGCTTTCTCCTCATCACCTCCTTTTTCTTGCTTATCTACTCCTTTATTTTCCTTCTCCTTATTCTTCCCCTTCCTGCTCCTCCCCCTCTGTCTGCCCTTTGCCAGTACCCTCTGAATAGATGGTAACTAAAAATTGTCTCCCTGTCTTCAAATATGAGCTGCTCTTTGAATGAAGGAATCAATGCGTAGGAATGAAAAAGCATAAGCCAGTCTGCCTCTTGCATGCAGGAATGAAAAAAATAATCATGATGTAGGGGCATACTTTCACATAGTAGGTGCTGAAATTTATTCTGTCTGTCTGGCCCTTAGGAATAATTGGTTGAAGTAGCAAAAAGGCCTATTTAGCCTTGATAACAATGGACAAAGTGAACAAATCTCAATCACTTCCTAAAGATGACATGTAGAATATGGAAATACAATGAGATGCCCAGATGGGATTGTGGGATGTACAACGTGTAATGGGTTCCCTTGAGAGGGTGGTGGGCTCCTTCTCAATGAATTTCTTCAGGCATGGATTGGCGGCCATTTGGAGGGTACACTGAAGATGGGATCCCTTCTCAGGTACAAATCAGACTCCTATACATAGACACATATGGGATCTTTCACACCCACACAGAGTGATTAAAATCATGGAGCTGGGAGGGGCCTTAGAACAAGGAATATGAGAGTTGGGAGGGGTGTTAGAACAGGGCATGTCAGAGCTAGCTGGGAGGGGTCTTAGAACAGGGGATATCAGGAATGGGAGGGGTCTTAGAACAGGGAATGTCAGGGCTAGGAGAGCCTTAGAACAAGGGATGTAAAAGGTGGGAGAAGTCTTAGAATATAGAACATCAGAGCTGTCCAACCCTCTCATTTTCAGATGACAAAACTGAGGCCTAAAGAGTAAAAGTGACTTTGCCAACAAGGTCACCCAATTACTAGTATATCAAGATAACGTATATACTTATAAGAATGTGGTTCAGGGGCAGCTAAGTGGCGCAGCAGATAAAGCACCAGCCCTGGATTCAGGACCTGAGTTCAAATTTGACCTCAGACACTTGACACTTACTAGCTGTGTGACCCTGGGCAAGTCACTTAACCCTCATTGCCCTGCAAAAAAAAAAAAAGGCATGGGAAGACTCACCAAAATGTATTACTTGCTTAACAGGAAGATGGCCCTAGGCTCAACATTCATTGATTAAGTTTCCTTCTATTGCTTTTCAAGCAATTCTACTCTAGTCCTGACTTTGCTGCTAACTTGCTATGTGACTTTAGGCAAGTCATTTGCCCATTTTCCACCTTTTCTTCTATAAAATCAGAAGGATTAGGGTTAGAAATATGATATCTAGACTCTCTTCTGATTCCGACATTCTGTGTTCCAAGTTCCCTCCCAGCTCTGACATTTCGGGCTCTAAGTTCCCTCCCAGATAATTTTCATATAGTCATTACAGTCTAGCCAGAAGTCTCTCTGCTTCATGCTATTACAATGTGTCTAGTTACTGTTGAAACATCTTCTGTATTTGAAAGTAATGAAAAGAACCATGTTCCAAGTAGACTTCCCATTAATTTAGACTTAGTCTTTTATCCTAATTATTCGGGATCCATGAAACTATGAAATACATGGGACAAGAATGCTTAGCGATGTTCTTCCCTTTTCATTGGTTCTAACATAGCATTTTTCAGCTGAAGGGGTCCCCTATTTTATCCCTTATCTAAAGCATGAATTCCCCTTACAACATCTCTCATCTGGAATATCACCAGTGACAGAGAACTTGCTACCTACTGACTCTCTCCATTTTAGTCTTTTGATTTTAAGCTCAGCACTGCAATCCGCTAGGCCATAATGCTTTGCCATCTATACAAAGAAAAGTTTTAAAGATTATTTCCTGAACTGATTCAAACTGGTCTTTGTCAGTTCATGTTCCCTGGGCTCCTGAGGTACCCAGGATTTCAGTGTGAATAAAAACTGAGAAAGGAGAGGAGACAGGAGACTCTTTCAAGAGAAAATAATGGTCCCATAGGGATAGGCACTGGCCCTGTGATTTTGATGGTTTCGAGAACTTCCAAGTGAGGACATTCCCTCTGTCAGTGAAGGTTGGCTTCCTCTTTGCCACTCACAAGAATTGCCTAGAATGCTGAGAAGGTCCCATAGGCAGTATGTGTCAAAGATAGATCTTTTGAGACCAAATGCTGCCCCTCCAAGGCCCCATGAAACCCTTCATTCTACAATTGGTCCGGGCCTGGTGATGACCATTTTCCGATACAGGCAACATTGACTGACACGTGTGGTTTTCCTTCAAGTCTGGAAGACTCTTTAGGTGGAGGGTGAAGGGCAGGGGAAACCCCGAAGGAAAATAAACCTTGAACTCCACCTGGAATCTCCAGCACTCTTCCAGACACAGCGTATGGCCTCCGAGTTTCATTATTTCACCGAGGAGCTGGGAGTTGCCAGGGAAACGTAGCAACAAATATTTGGAGCCCATAACGCCTTCCACCGAGATTCCAGACGAGGATGTTTTGGCCAGGGGCCTCTGTCCATCAGACAACTCCTGCTCACTCTGAATGCTGGCTTTGTGTGGGATCTTCTGCTTACAGAGATGATGACTTGTCCCTGATTTTTCTAAAGAGCATTTGTGTTTTCTTTCTCCAGAGAAAAGGGGAAAAATACGAATCCCCCAAACACTCAGAAACCACTTGCTCCTCGGTGTGGCTGACTGGATGGGCCACTTGCCAAGGTGGCTTTGGGGAATGCCCTTGGCCTTGATTGTGTCAGTCAGACAAGCTGGTAGCTTCTCCACGCCATTGGCTCTGAACTCCACTGGGTCATCCCCAAGATCAAGAGGAAGACGGAGAAGCAGACAATGATGTCCTGGGTGGGCATTGTTTTTAATCTGCCTGAGAACATGATATGTGCATTTATCACTTCTGGTATATGGCCTCCTAGTTTCCATCTGTCTACCTGCATGTTGGAGGGGGATGGGAGGGAACCAGACTTCAGTAACAGGTGTGGCCTTCAGGGCTAGCAAAGAGGCTTTGTTTTCCCTGGCCTCCCTTCATCTGCCTCCCAACTGAATCTCAACTTAACCATTAAAATGCCAGTGCCTTTTTCTTGGCATCTCTCAGCTGTTTTGATTGGTTTTATTTCTTCTCCACTCTCCCCTCTTCCCCCCAGCCAAACTAAATGAACGTTTGAAACAGAATGATCGAGAGGGGAAGTGGGTCATTTTTTTTCAACAACTGTAATTTTATGATGATTATGTAATGGAATAGACGCGCCTAGCTCTCTGTGCACTCGGACTCCATGTCCAGAGCCCAGCAAGCAGATGATTAATTATGGGCAAAGCCAATGTTGGGTTGAAATTCTCAGGGCACTTGGTGGAATGAGGCCTGGACTAGAAATCAGGAGACTGGGTCTTTCTGCTTCTTCGCTAACTAGCTGAGTGATCATGGGGGGAGCCAGATTCAAATCTCTCCTCAGGCACTTCCTAGTTGAATGAGCATGGGAAAATCACTTAACCTACCTGAGCTTCACTTTCTTTATCTATAAAATAAAATGTTGGACTGGATGGCCCTGGAGGTTCCTTTTTAAATTCTATGATCCTATAACTATCACTCAATAGGCATTTATAAGCACCTGTTATATTTCAGTCAGCATACCAGTAGCTATGGACAAAGTTTGTTATGTTTGTTGGGTCACTGGTTTCTGGGCCTGAGTTTCATGATCTGTTCAATGGGAAGGACTCCTTCCTCTATGCACCTCACACAGCTGTTATGGACATCAAACGGGAGAGTGGAAGTGAGGGTGCTTTTTCAAATGAACCATCCCCCGGCTTCCCTCACATCTCAACTAAAACCCTACTTTCTGCAAGAAGCCTTTGCCAATCCCCCCTTCCCCGGAGAAGATCTATTTCTCCTGCATGTATCTTATATTCACACAGCTGGGTTGCATGTTTTCTCCCCTGTTAGAAGGCGAGCCCCTTGAAAGTAGAGACTGTTTTTGCGTTTCCATCCACAGTCCATACTTAACACAATGCCCCACACAATAAATATTTATTGAATTGACTTGTTAACTCCTCACCACCACTTCTTAGAGCATCCCATTCCTAAGGCATTAAGAGCATATGCTGAAGGAAACAAAAGAAGTGAATAAAAAAGCACAAATAAACAGCAAGTTTGTTACCTTGTTAAATTTAGTATAAATGGGGAAAAAAATCCCAAAGCTCTACAAGTACCTGAAAGTAAAGGTCTCTTATACCTTTACCCTTTTTTGCTCTTCATCGTATACGGAAACATCTTTATTTGCTGATAATCATTAGTTTATAATAAAAGAGAAAAATTTTAAAAATCCTGGTTCCCTTCAAGACAGGTTATAAATGCGTCCTTTGATTTTCCCCTTCAGTGCTGACCTGAAATTACTTGGCATTTAGTTTATATATGTGTTTTATTCTCTTATCTGTGAAAATGTTGTGTATATCTCTCTCCTTTCCCATACCTTCCCCCACCCCAATAGTGTCTAAGTTCTTTAAAAGCAGGGATGGTCTCAGAATTATAAAACTGGAGAGTTAGAAATGACCCCAGTGGACATCTAGTGCAAGCTACACATTAAAGGGAACCCTCATTATAATATATCCAGTGACTAGTTTTCTGTTTTAAGACTTTCGTTGATGGGCAGAAAGGAAAAGGTTTTCTCATGTTGTCTTTGGTTAACTTCATTGCAACCATAAAGGAGAACTCTGTGGGGAACTCTTTTTTTTTTTTTTTTTTTGTGAGGCAATTGGGATTAAGTGACTTGCCCAGGGTCACACAGCTAGTATGTGTTAAGTGTCTGAGGTCAGATTTGAACTCAGGTCCTCCTGACTCCAGGGCTAATGCTCTATCCACTGATCCATCTACTTTCCCCAGGGAACTCTTTTAAACAAAATTGTTTTCCCTCATCCTTTAGAAGAGACCAGAATACAGGTTCGTTCCTATCCATGCTGCAAGTAAACACCCTAATCCATCAGGTGGGAGATCTCACCTGATTATCTCTATCACACTAGCTTATATATACACATACTAAAAATTGCTGAGAAATGGTGATAAAATTAATTTGATCAGTTTTACCTTTTTCTCTGTTCACAGCATTAATACTTCATTTAATTAACTTTGATAGGGCTGTTGTACTTGCACATAGTCTATTCATTTCACCTTTATCCTCTTTTTCTAATCAGTTGTTAATTTTGGACTTTGTTCTAATGAGTCATTAATCTGTCTACTAACTGCTGATTCAAGAAGTTATTTTCTACATGTTAGAACATGGTCAATTTAATTTTTTGTGATCTTGTTCAGTACCTGCCATGTCTAGCCAGCTCCTTCCAAATCTTTTCTTGAGGAGAGTAATTTCAGCTGTGAGTGAGTAATGAGTAATTTCAGCTGTCCATAAGAAGATATCAGCCCTTTTCATTTCTGTTTTCTTAGCCAATCTGTCACTCTCTTTCATTTTATTGGATTATTTTATCCATTCGCATTTAAAGTGGCATTTAGAGGCAGCTAGGTGGTGCAGTGGATAGCAGTCTGGGCCTGGCATCAGAAAGACCTGAGTTCAAATTCAGCCGCAGACACTTTTTAGCTGAGTCAGTGAACCTCGGTTTGCTTCAGCTTCCTCTTCTGTCAAGTGGGGATAATAATAGAACCTACTTCCCAGGATTGTTGTGAGAATCAAATGACATAAAATTTTCTAAGTGCTTAGTGCAGTGCCTGACACATAACAGCACTCAATAAATGCTCAATATCAGCACTGTTTCTTTAAAGTTATGAGTTAGGTTTACATTTTCTTTCATCCATGCCATTAATATTTTTTCCTGAATTAACATTTTTTGGTTCTCCTTCCTCTTTTAAAAATATTACTTTACCTGTATGGTTAATTTTGTTTAATTTGCTTTAAAGCAACCCTACTCCAACAGGCTCTTCCCCTCCTTCTGACCTCCTCCTCCTGTTTCTTAATCCTCTTTCATTTCTTTTTTTTTTTTTTTTGGACCAATGAGGGTTAAGTGACTTGCCCAGGGTCACACAACTAGTAAGTGTCAAGTGTCTGAAGTCAGATTTGAACTCAGGTCTTCCTGAATCCAGGGCCAGTGCTTTATCTACTGTGCCACCTAGCTGCCCCCCTTTCATTTCTTAATCTGGAATCATATTTTCACTACATTGTACAATTTATAATCTTAGAGGGTTTCTTGGGGGCACTGAGAAGTTAAGTGACTTATCTAGGGTCTCACAGTCAATATATACCAGAGGTAGTTTGGAATTTCTGTGCTTTCAACTACTCTACCACTTTAACTAAAAGAATATAAAGTTGCTTCAAAGGTCATTTTGCATTTTTCTTTGCTCTGTGGGTTACTATGGCCAAAGAATTCATCACCAAGGGGCTGATCTGCTGGTGAGGAGTCCCTCTATAAGTAACTAGGCTGGTTTTCAGTCTGTTACCAGAAACTGCCATTCCTTCTTGGATGGACCTGAATGTATCAACTCCCAGATGCCAGTCACCCCAATTCTAGATCCTGTGATTCCCTAAACAAAGGCTGCTATAGTACCTGGTAAACAGTAGGTGCTTAATCAATGCTGATATCTCTTTCATGAAGCACCCTTGTCTCTTTCCAGATTTGCTGGCATGGGAGAGGGAGGATGAGTTGCTAAGGATCTCCAGGTGGAGGAGAGGCTGTTGGTCCTCTCTGACCCAGGCTGACATGGTCCTGACATGGTCCTGCTGTTGCTTCTGGTTCTGTTGCATCCATTCTTTCCCATTTTTAGGTACAGGAGATTGGAGATAGCTATGACCTGATCAGCTGAGAAAGGCCAGGAGAGAGTCACCTGAGGTATGGGATCATGGTCCAGGCTGGGTTTTGTGGCCAGCCAGGCCAGACTCTGAGCAATGACCTTCAGGACCCCGGCCAGTGGTAGCTGAGACCTGGCCTCATGCAGCAGCTGTGTCCTGTTTGAGTGTGAGATTGGTGAGACCGACGGGATGGAGAAACTGCATCCAGCCTGAGTCTGCCCTCCTCAGGGATAGTGACAGTTCAAGAGAGGGTGAAGCCCCATCAGGTGATAGGGAGGGATATTTGTATTTCTGTTCTTAGTATATCTTCAAAGTCAATATCTCTTTGTGAAAGACATAAAATCATCACCCTTGTCCTAAGCCCTTGGGGAGGCGCAGGGACAAATAAGATACAGATCCCTTCTTCGTGTAGCTTCAAATCTCATTGTGGGGGTGGGGTGATATAAGGCAGGACCACAAGCAATTGGTTAACTTGAATGTTAAATTAAATTGCTTGTGGTAGATGCTGGGCATATAGGACAGGGTTTGGCCCATGCCCAGACCACCTAAAGTGGAGATACCCATATGGGAAGACACCAGGCTCCTGCTTCTGGGAGACAGGAAGATTGGTGCTGGCAGGAGTGGACATTCTCAGTGGACATGCTGTTATTTGCTGTGAGTGAATACGTGATTAAGTCCTCCCCAAACTGGACTCAGATGTAGGAAAAAAGTGACTGTGTCCAGTCAAGCCATTTTGAAGATGTAGGCAGACCCTGCTCCCAACCTCATGGTAGGTCAGCGCTGACTATTTATACCTGATTCTGGTTTTTCCAAATCTCAGAAGGAGGCTCCTGGCATCTTCCATGTGGACATCACTATCTTAGATGATTGAGGGACGTGCCAAACCCCGTTATCCATACAAAGACAACAATGAAACAGGTCTAGCCTCCAAGGAACTTACATATTCCTGGGTCTGGGAGAGAACATGTGCACAAATCATTGTTACATAAAATATTGTCAGGGTAGGGGGGGAGGGCTGGGGCGGAGGCTGCTAATCAGGGAAGGCCTAGAATAGGACCGGACACCTGAGTCACAGGTAGATGAGCAGGGAAGATGCTCCAGATATGGAGGCAGCCTGTTCACAAAAGTAGAGGCGGGACAAGGAATGTCCTTGTACTTTCAGCTCCTAGAATGTTCTCCCTCTTCCCCTCTTTGTCATCAAAGCCCTGATAACCTCCAAAGCTCAGCTCCAGCTCCATCACGTACCTGGATTCCCTCCTCCTTTCCCAACCGATCACAACTTTCTTTCGTTGCTATTCTAGACATCCTTATGAATGTCTGGAGAGCGCTGAGGTCGTTTCTTGTTTCTTTTTATATCTTCTCCCGCTGGCATAGTGCCTGGAATAGAGTTGTATTGTTGGTCAGCTGTTTTAGTTGCATCCTACTCTTCATGACTCCATTTGGGGTTTTCTTGGCAAAGAGACTGGAGTGGTTTCCCATGTCCTTCTCCACCTCGTTTTAAAGATGAGTAAACTGAGGCAAACAGGATGAAATGACTTGCCCAGTGTCACACAGCTAGGAAGCATCTGAGGCCAGATTTGAACTCGGGAAGATAGAGTCTTCCTGACTCCAAGTCTGGCACTCTGTGCTCTATGGTGCCACCTAGCTGCTCTTTAAGGTGGCTAGTGCAGATTTTATCACTGCAGTTATACAAATGAGGAAACTGAGTCTCAGAGGTGAGATGGCTTTCCCCAGGTTACCCCAAGATCCACACTCAGGGCTCCCTCTCTTCAAGCCCAGTACTTTGTCTCACACATAGGAGCTGTGTTCAGTAAGATCTTTCTACATTAGAGTGATCTTGCTCAGGAAAGACTGACCACTCAGCAGCCAAGTTTCCACAATTCATGTGTCAGTGCCCTTAGCTTTCCCTTTCTGGACCAATGGTGGAGGAATTGCATGTAAGGTCACGGGACCATAAATCAGGAGCTAGAAGGGACCTCAGAAGTCAGCTTGTTCAATGCCCCCATGGGGCAAACTGATGGGGAAACTGAGGCACAGGGTGGTTAAGGTGATTTCCCCAGCTCCCACAGGTACTAAAAAAATTCGCTTTTCATGAGGGAGGCAGAAACTGAACTCTCCCTCTGAAGCTGCCGCTGGACTCCTCTCAGTGATTGAGAAATCCAGATTTAATGAGCTATTGGAGGTGCCCTTCTTGTTTATCAAATTCCCTTCCCCTTCTAATGTCCCTGTGACATTTTGGAAATCTGACAAGGCATTTCCAAATCACCAGCTCAGTTAAAGATAGAAGGCTTGCATTGCTTTCCTAAGCCAAACATGTAAATCTTGCTACCCATCACATTCCATTCTGAGGGCATTTCTCCCCATTTCTGTCCTCAGGGCTTCAAAGGAACACAGTCAGAAATGTCCAGTTTTCCAGTATCCATTTCACCCCGAGTGATGAAAGCCTCCCGGGGTCCCCCAAGCTCTTTATTTTGGGGTGACCAAATCTTCCAAATCCTCCATGCTGGTCTGGCCCCCATCCAGAGTGTTGTGATCAGTCCTGGCCTCCAGTTTAGAGAGGGCACAGATAAGCGGGAGAGAGACTAGAAAAGGGTACCCAGGCTGGCGAAAGGGCCCGGTCCCATGCCCATGCCATCCCGGGCTTAGCTGAAGGAGCTGGTAGAAGTGCACACTTTGGAGAAGAGCAGCCAGTAGGGCACATGCTGGCTGGCTCCAAGGTTCTGAAGGGCTGCCAGGGGGAAGAGGCATCAGCTTTGTTCTGATTGGCCGCGGAGAGCAGAATTGGGACCAATGCGGAGAAGTTACAAAGAGGAAGATTTAGGCTCTATTCAAGGGGAAAAGTCCAATGAAAGCATTCTGAAATAGGAATGCATTCCCCTAATCCCTCACTGACAAAAGGCTGGGTGGCTCAATGGAAAGTGTGCTGTCTGGGGGATCAGAGTTCCTTGGCTCACATTCTCAATCTGCCTTTTAAAGCCTAGACCAAGTCATTTGACTTCCTTGGCCTCCAGTTTTCTCACCTGCAATATAGGGATATCGGGACTGATGATTTCTGAGGTGCTTTTAAATTCTAGATCTATGATCTCTTCTGTGGCCCCTCTCCAGGGGTCTTCAGGCAAAGGCTAGAGCAGTACACAGTGGGAGCTTAATAAATGCTGGTTGGGAAGCAGACCTCCGAGAATCATAGATTTGGAGGCAAAATCCAACTCATTTGGGGAAACTGAAGCAAGGGGAGATAATCAGGTGATTTGCCCAGTGCCACACCACAAATAAATGAGAACTGGAGCAGAGGCCCCCCGGCTTTGAACAGAATCCTTTCAATGATCTCATGTACTTGTTGGGGATACTGACCCAACCAGAGAGCATTTTAACTGTTTGCAAACTAAATGCTACTGACATGTGGCCTTTGAGACTCCTTTCAGATTTGGAATGTGACCTTACAATTGGATGGACCCCTCCAGGGTAGAGCCTAACCTGATGGGGATGGTCCCTCCATAGGCCAGGGACCCACCTTCAGCCTAGGTGACTAAATGTTGTTTCAACTGATATCTTGGGGATCTTCTTGGAGCCGTCGGAAATGGTGAGTCACTCCAGGGCCAGGTGGCCTCACCGCCTTACTGGAGCAAAAGGCTGGGAGGTTGTATGATCTAGTAGAAAGGGCACTGGAATAGGAGTGAGGAGGATCAGTGTCTAGGTTCGGCTAAATAAATCTGGGCAAAGCCTTAAAAGGAGGAGGAGGAGAGCATCCCTGTGCATCAGATAGAAAAGATTGTTCTGCATGTTGCCGTGGTTCACTCCTATCTGACTCATTGTGATCCCATTTGGGGCCTTCTTGGCAGAGGTACTGGAGTGGTTTGCCATTTCCTTCTCCAGCTCATTTGACAGAAGAGGAAACTGAGGTCTAGACTTAGCCAAGGCCAGTTCTTTATCCATGATAAGAAAAAAATGAAGCACCTAAAGGAGACAGCCTACACACCCATTAAGTATATGGACAAGGTAGTTTGGGGAAGGAGTGACCTATGGGCTCATACTCTTAGTCTCTTATTTATGGCTTAATAGGGATGAACCCTGTGACCTGTGATTTCACTGACCAGGGTATTCCCATAAGAGGACACTCACTCTCTTGAAGCAGGTTGCCACTTTCTCTACAGTTTGTGATCTTAGAGAGTTGTCTAGGGCATTAAGGGCTTAGGTGTCTTGCCGAGTATTACACTACCAGAAGTGAGATCTGAACCCGGTTCTTCCTAATTCTAGGGCAGCACTCCTTGTGCTGTATTGCCTTTATTTAGGGCACATATGGTTAATCAATCTGGGGATTGTTTTGCTCTACTATGCTTACATAATACAAGGGTTATATATTTCTTTCTGTTTTTTTTTTTTCAGTGAGTAGGGGGAGGTGGGAGGAAGGAAAAAATAAATGCTTGGCAATTTAAAAATATATTTAAAATAAGAGAAAATAAATTCTTCCTTATCAGTCTCATTGTTGGATGGGGATGACTCTGGGTTCATAGAATCCTAGTTAGAGTGGCAGGTCATCTACTCCAACCTACTTATTTTCTAGGGAGGGAACAGGCCAGAAAGAAGCCTTTTTCAAGGTCAGGCAAGTAGTAAGTGTTAGAGCAAAGATTTGAACCCACATCCTCCCTTTCCACGCCGAACCTTCTACCCACTGAACCACACTGCCTCCCAATACCACAGAGTCCAAGCTCTGGAAGATTCTACCAAACTTGAAGTGTGGACCCAATGACAGACTAAGCATCTTTTGTCCCAAAGCTGGTTGAAATATATTCATAGAAAGAAAGTCGAGGCAGCTAGGTGGCGCAGTGGATAGAGCACTGGCCCTGGAGTCAGGAGTACCTGAATTCAAATCCGGCCTCAAACACTTAACACTTACTAGCTGTGTGACCCTGGGCAAGTCACTTAACCCCAATTGCCTCACTAAAAAAAAAAAAAAAGAAAGTCATTGCAGGTTGGCCGCAGATTATGAGATTTTTTTGGCCAAGGAGAATCTTGAAGATCGAATCTAAATTATGGTAAGGCATTGGCCCAATTGTCAGAGAACCCAGGCTAAAGTTCTGTTCCTGACACTACCTGTGTGGCCTTAGAAAAGTCACGAGTTCCCTGGATCTCTGTTCCCTTATCTGTAAAATGAAAGGGCTGGACCAGCACTACATGGTCTCCTTCCAGCTGAAGACCCATGCTTCTCTCATCTTTGTGTTCCCATCCCTTCTTTTTTTTTTTTTGCGGGGCAATGGGGGTTAAGTGACTTGCCCAGGGTCACACAGCTAGTAAGTGTCAAGTGTCTGAGGCCGGATTTGAACTCAGGTACTCCTGAATCCAGGGCCGGTGCTTTATCCACCGTGCCACCTAGCTGCCCCTCCCATCCCTTCTTAAAGGAGCCTGGCTGGGAAAAAGCTAATAGACTCTTGGAGGATTACTGTTGAAATGTGCCTCAGTGTTGGTCCAATCCAACCTCCTATAATGATACCACCAGCCTACTTTTTTCTGGTTTATTTTATGTAACTCCCCATGTAACAATCCAGACAAACTGGCCTTCTGCTGTTTTATACATAGGAAGATGTCTCTGCAGTCTACTTGCTTTAGCACAGCTTGTACTCAATACTTGGAATTCCCTCCCTTTCCACTTTTATCTCTTAGACTGAGTCTCCAGTTCCCATCAACACTCATCCCAAACAACACTTCTTTGATGGGACCTTTCCTCATCCCTCCAGGCACTAGTCACTCATCTCCCCAGCCCCAACAAAATGACTTTGCAAATATTTTGCATATGTTTATATGTGTATATAAGGGGAGGGGGAAGTGATTCCCTTTCCTCAGCCCTATGATCTAGTCACAGAGGGCCAGAATGTTATTACAAGATATTAATTAGGTGTTAAACTAACTGTAAAGGATGAATCCATGCCTAGATCCATTTATGAGGTGTGAATGCCTCTCTGAATGGGTCAAGAAGAGAACAGCACGTTTAGCTGAGCAAACAAGCAAACCATGCCTTTGAGGGCTTTACATAGCTAAGCCCTAGGTGAATTTCAGCAGTTTGATCCTGAGAATGGGAGACAGTGTATTTAAGGAGCCTCCTGGTATCAGAGATCCCAGGGGAGGAAGAGGAGAAGATTTTTTTTCCTGTCCTCCCTCTTTCGTCCCCTCTATCATGTTTATAGCTTTCAAAGCGAGCCATTGTATCAGTAGGAGACACAGCAACCAGTTGGGAAGCAGTGACACATTCCAGATGGGTACATTGTTGCCCAAGGAGGAAGCGGTTTCAGAGTGGCACCTCTGGCAATTGAGTCAAGTCAAGAAAGTCAAAACCTGGGAACTGTGTGAAGACTCAACAAAGAGAGAAAGGACTTCTAGGTATGAATTGCCTTTGCCACACATCCTTTCTTCATGTGTGTTGGTGTCATTGTACTCTGTTTGATCTTGCTTTTCCCTTGGATGCTGTGTGTATTTCTGGGAGAGCTCACCCAAGGTATATGGAGGGAATGTTTTGTAACTACTATTCTTGCTGCACCATTTAAGTAAATGCCTTTGCTAAGAGGTAATTTATTCTACTGGCTGATTGTTAATGGGGAACACACCAGGTGGGGCTTGTGGACAGTAATGTATAATGGCAGAGGATATGCCTTGAGAGCAGTCATCTCACTGAGCTCCCAACTTGAGAATATAAGATGAGGTGAGTACCCCCAAAAGGATGCCACTTATACATGTTTCTACTGAGTAGGTCAGGGTCTTTCATTTGTTCTTTATACCCATAGTACATGGTACAGTGTTGGCATGTAGCAGGTGATCAGTGAATGCTATTTCATCCATTCATTCATGGACAACTGATTGTTAGAAAGTAGGATTTCAGTCAAAATCCAAACCTAGTCGGAGGGGTCAGTGTCAGGACCTGCCCCACCATTCCCTTGCTCAGTCCTTCCTCCCTCCTGTTGTGTTTTGCTGGGATGATCCCCCCACTTTTCCCATCCCAAGGTTTTAGGAAGGAATGGGGTCACCACTCACCCTCATCTCCATACCTAGGGCGAGAGGTCTGTGTCTTGGACATAAAATACTTCTGTACTTCACAAGAAAGGGAAACCTCTTATATCTACCGCTCACTCCAGCTATGGCAGACTGAGGGAGACACACACCCGTTCTATTGCACCGATAACAATGTTTATCCTTGGCATTCAAAGGAAGCCAGAATAGGGAGTTGTAAAATGAAGCCAAAGCTGGGGAAGACCGGCCCCCTCAGCAGAGGCAGAAAGAAGGAGCGCACCCCTAATGCTACAAGGGCCAATCATTGAGGAACCTTGGAAACAAGACCGGTGAGCCCAACAAACCATTGAACCTTCTCTGCCCCCAATCTGGAGTTACAGGATCACGCCCACTGCATTCACTCTCAATTCATCTGAGGCAGCATGGGATAGTGAATAGAGTATTGGATTTGGAGTTAAGAAGATCCTGGTTCAAATCCTGACTTATACAAGTAATTGTTGTCCTTCAGTCCTTTCAGTCTTGGACAACACTCCATGCACCATTTGGGGTTTTCTTGGCAAAGATATTGAGGTGGTTTGCCATTTCCTTCTCTAGCTCATTTTACATATGAGGAAACTGAGGCAAACAGGGTTAAGTGACTTTGTCCAGAGTCACACAATTAGTAAGCATTGTAGAACGGGTTTGAACTCATCTTCCAGACTCCAGGCCCCATACTTTATTCACTGTGCCACCTCCCTGACCTCAGACAAGTTAATAGGCATTCAATAAATGCTTGTTGAATTGATTTGTTAGCTCTGTGAGCCTGGGGAATCTTTTTTTTTTTTTAAGATTCAGTTTTCTCATCTTGAAAATGGGAACAATAATTGCACCTACCTCAAATGAGATAATATTGTAAAGTGCTTAAAGCCCTATAGAAATGTCAAGAATGATGGTGACTGCTGTTATTATTATTACCTTATTTTTTCATCTCTAATTGACTCCTTATCACACTCCCCTGAAACAGCTGTTCCTAAACTTCTCTCCCCAAGCTCCAACTCCACCCACCTCACCACCCTTATCTCTCTTGGGAGTGAGGCCATCACTAAAATCTCCTTTCACCTTTCCCACACCCAAAAAACTTTTCTAGGGAGAGGAGGTTGGGTCAGACTAGATGATCTTAAAGCACTTGACTCACTTCTCTCAAGATTCTTCGTGTTAATGAGATGTGGGGTACATGATGATAAAATCAGCTGGTTCTGGATCTGGCTGCATGGCTAGCTCTCCATCTACCATCAGCAGCAGGCAGGAGAAGTGGGTCATTGAAATTTCAGCACTGCACTGATTGACTCAATTTTTGATACAAAACATCTTCCCATCCCCTTCAGGTGTCTCTCCTTTCTGATTAGGGAGTGGAACAGTAAGCTCCTCTTTTGAGGAGTAAACGTTCCTTTACACAAGGCTCAGATGGGAACTTCTCAGGTTACTCCATCTTCCCTCAGGAGCTGTTTTGTTTCCACTCCTCAGATCATCGCCCTCCCTGTACCAGGTGATCTCTAATGCCCCTCTCCCATTTCCGCTTCCTTTTTTGGTGTACTCTCTTCCCTCATTAGATTGTAAACTCTTTGAGGACAGGGACTCTCACTTTCTTATTTGTATCTTCAGATCTTAGCACAGTGCCTTGCACATAGTAAGTGGTGTTGTTTGTGCTTTGTTCTGGAAGAGGACAGATGACATCATGGGGGTAATGTCTTGGCTTATATGGATTGGATTTAAGTGAGGCAGAGATGCCAGTCATCAGCCTCACTCTCTTCTCTTTCCTTGCTACCCCCATTCACCATCAGAAACAACAAATGTTTCCTTAAACCCTGTTATCCCCATATGTCATTTGCCCCTTCACTGCCCAATCCTTAGGTGACAAACTTTTTTTTTTTTTTTTGGTGGGGTAATGGGGGTTAAGTGACTTGCCCAGGGTCACACAGCTAGTAAGTGTCAAGTGTCTGAGGCCGGATTTGAACTCAGGTCCTCCTGAATCCAGGGCCAGTGCTCTATCCACTGCACCACCTAGCTGCCCCCCAGGTGACAAACTTTAATTATGTTACCTCTACTTCTTCACCACTCCCTCACTTCTCAGCCGCCTATAATCTGCCTTCCTTCTTGTCCCTCCTCAGACGCCTTCTCGAAGGTCATCAGTGATCTCTGCACAGCCAAATCCAACAGCTTTTCCTTAGTCTGGATCTCGTTGGTCACTGCCTCCTTCATACAATCTTGTCTTTTGGTTTTGACCTCCCTGCCCATTCCTGGTCCTTCTCCTACCTGTCTGACCACTCCCTCTCCATCCCTTCCACAGGCTTAATTTTCTCCTCCTTCCCCTAAATGTTGATGTCTTTGGGGCTCTGATTTCTATACCATCTCCTTGGGTGATCTTGGTTTACTTCCATGGTTTCAGTGGTCTCCTCTGGGCTGTTGACAGCTCCAGCCCATCTATCCAGAGGGTCCCTCATCCTTAACTTTCAGCGGCCCCAGGGCAGGGCATTGATTGACTGGCTATATAGGAACACAACCTGGGTTTCAGTCTCTGCCCCCTTTAGCAAGTCAAGTGACTTAGCTTCTCTTGTGCTCAGTTTCCTCATTTGTAAAATAAGGGAGTCTGCTGAAGACCATGTCTAAGATCCTTCCCAGCCTGAGATCTTGTGATCTCCCTCTGGCCCCTACAACTCAGGACGTTTCTAAGGCCTTTCCTGCAGTCTCCTCCTCGTGGTCCCTGAGAGGCTGAAAGACATACAAAGGGTCATTCAGCCAGTGTATATCAGTGGCAACACTTGAATCTGGGTCTTCCTGATTGTGAGGCTGGCTCTCTATCTCCTGCCAGACCGTAGCAGGAGCTTAGCTCTAGAGTGGGCAGGGGTCCCAGAGGTCAGATGGCATAGGGGGTATGTAATGATGGGTGTCCTGACTGAATGGGTGGGTGGAAGGAAAACCTTGGGAGCCTGTCTCCATGGCCTCATTGCAGCCACCACCTGCTGGGCCTACCTACGGGAGGAGCCTGCTCTTCTGACCTTTACCAGCTTCTGATGTCAGGCCCCATCCACTGAAGGGGCAGAGCTCATGCAGGACATCACTGAAGGGTAACCACATTAGTCATGAGAGAACTCCCCGCCTTGTTCTGGGAGCCAGCAACGGCCAAGCTGGAAGTAAGCAAGGGAAGGGGAAAGAGAGGGACCCAGGCTGCAAGAGGTTCCCCCCCGGGAGGGAGGCCAGCCAGGAACGTTGTCCACATAAGGATTTCCCCTTGGAGAATGGCAGGCATGGTGGTCACTCCAAGTGGGGTCCTTGTAAGTGGGAGGGGAAGGAGGGCATGTTTGAGAGCCCTTTAGAGGCCTCCAGGGTTCAGCAACAGATGGCTGGGCAGCTCAATGGGTAGGGCTGACCCTATAATAATAATGATGATAACAAATGCACTTATATAGCACCTACTGTGTGCTGGCTACTGTGCTAAGTGCTTTATAATATCTCATTTGATCCTCACAATAACCCTGATACATAGGTACAATTGTTATCACCCCCCTTTTGCAGAGGAGGAAACCGAGGTAGACATAGTTAAGTGACTTGCCCAGGAATACAAAGCTAGTAAGTGCATGAGGCTGGATTTGAACTGAGGTCTTCCTAACTCCAGGTCCATTGCTTTGTCCACTGAGCCTTCTGTAAATATAACACAACACCATGCAATACAACACTGATATGGCAAAGCACAAAAATAGGTTAGCCACACAAAACAGTAAACATTTAGTAGGCACCTACAGTATGTTTCTCTGAGAGAGAAACAAAACTTAGATAAGACTTCCTCCCAACCACTCGAAGCTTACAGTAGTAAGTAGGAGATTAGACTCTAACCCAGGTAATGTAATACATAATATTAGGTGACGAGGCACTGTGAAGTTCCAAAGTAAAATGCTGCATGAGCGGATGAAGAATGCATGTTGGAGTTGGCATTGGCAGACCTGTGTGCAAATCCTGACTCTTTCCCTTGCTCCTAGTGTGACCTTGGGCAAGTGCCAGTTTCCTCATCTGTAATTGAATTAACATGCAGCTCCACTTCTCTGAATCATTTCACTGAGTCTAATTTCTTCAACTCTCAAATAAGTGGGTGGGACCAGGTGACCTCTGAGGGCCCTTCTAGCTGCATATATAATCCTCTGGTCTAAGATAGAAGGTCTTTCATAAGTTGGGAATGTGGAGTGGGTCACTGAGAATTATAACTCCTATTTCTATTGCTCTTCAATGCTGACAAACCATTTTCCAGGGGGTGGAAAACATTATTAGTCCCTTTTTCCAGATGAACAAAATGAGGCTCTCTTAAGAGTTAAGTGAATTGCTCAGGGTCACACTACTTGTAAGCCAAAATTCCAGTTCAGGCCCTATCTAAAAAGCATTTGCATAAACACCTACTATGTGCACAGTACTAAGGATACAAAGAAAACATGGTGGGGGGGGCGGAATTCCCTGCCCTACAGGGGTTTCCATTCTGCTGGTCTCTCAAGCCCTCTTTGCACTCCCTAGACTATGAGAAGAAAGAGGAATCCCCAGTGTTCCCTACCCCCCCACTCCCATTGTATAGACCTTTTTCCTCCCGCCCCCCTCCCCCCCAGCAGCTGGGAAATAGTGTCTGGGGCTGTTCTTTGTGCCATAAATACAGCTGCAGTGAGGAGGAGGATGCACACGTGGGAAGGAAGATGCCTCAGAAGAATAACCAGGCAAACAGCCTGTGAGATGCATCTCTGGGAGGCCGAAGGGCCGGCAACAACAACATAGGAGCAGGGCTGGTGGGAAGGGAGCCGTAAACATCCTGCTGGGTCTGCCTGAGGACATGGGACCTCCCTTACCCTTTCTCTAGCAGGAGGATGGAAGTGGGGGGTTGTGCTGTAGGGGGAATGCTTCTTTTTAATCACCGGCTAGACCCCACGGTCTCTATGGTCCTTTAAACTCTGAGGTTCTGGCATTTGAAGATTCTAGAATTCTAGGTCATGGAGGAGCCACTCCAGAACCTGTATAGACAGAAAGCTGATAGCAAGAATGACACAGAGAAGGCTCTAAAAAAAATTATTTATTTATATATTTATTTACTCATTCATTCATTCATTCATTTATCTATTTATCTATCTATCTATCCATTTATTTATTTATTTGTTTGTTTGTTTATTTTTGCAGGGCAATGAGGGTTAAGCGACTTGCCCAGGGACACATAGCTAGTAAGTGTCAAATGTCTGAGGCCAGATCTGAACTCAGGTTCTCCTGAACCCAGGGCTGGTGCTTTATCCACTGTGCCACCTAGTTGCCCCTAGAAGGCTTTATTAATCTGCAAAAAAAGCCAAGAGCCTTGGGTCACAGTCTCATGGGAAAAGTGCCACATTTAGAGTCTGAGGACCTGGATTCAAATCTTGACTCCAGTCCTCATTACTTGTGTGACCCTGAGCAAGTAACAACCTTTCAGGGTCTCATTTGTAAAGTGAGAGAGTTGGATTCAGTAATCTCTAAGACCTTTTCCTGATCTAATAATAATAATAATAATAATAATAATAATAATAATAATAATATTTATATTAAAGCATTTATATGGAGCTTTAAGGTTTGTAAAACACTTTACATAAATTATCCCAATTGATATATCTTAATCCTATAATCCTTTGGTTTACATTCTACAAAAAAACAACCCCAAAATGGAATCTCAGAGATAGAAAGGTCTTCTGTGGCCATCTGCTCCAACGAATCCCTGAATGAGAATCCCTATCTGCTCTGATTCACAAAGTGCTTTGTGTTTGCAAAGTTCCTTATATGAATTTCCTTAGTGAGTTTTTACCATAACCAACCAGGCTCAGACTCGGCATTCCCTACCTTCAGACAGCTGGAATAATTCATAATAACCACCACGAGCCTTTAAATACGTTTTCTCATTTGATCCTTCAAACCTGAAAGACAGGAGTTATTATTGCTGGCCTTTGGCAGATAGAGAAACTGAGTCTGAGAAAGGCCTTGCTTACCCAGGGTCCCAGAGCGAGTGTCTGAGCTCAGGTTTGGATCGAGGTCTTTCTGACTCCAAGGTAAACCCTTGCACTGAGTCACCAAGCTGCCTCCCTAAAGGTCCTGCTTCAAGGAATCAGAAGATTCCGGAGAAGGGGCTCGCATGGCCCCTGTACCCAGTGGACCATGGGACCTGAAACCTCTCACGTGTGTCCCCTGAACTATTAGACTGTGAGCTCCTGGAGAACAGGGACCATGTGGCTTTCCTCTTTGTATCCTTGTGCTTTCGAGCATGAGAAGCCCCGAATAAATGCTTCATTCATTCACTCACTGGGGCCTTGGCCCAGTTATTCTCCCTCCTGTGTTTCATTCCTCTGATCTGTTGGGCCTGGATGAAAGGAGCCCTCCAGAGCCCAGCACTGTACTTTGCCCATGGCAGGTGTTCCATAAGCCTTGGATACTTTGCTTTGCTTCTCTTATTCAATCTTTGGCTCCATCCCAATGGGTAGGATGGCTCACCTGAACTCTTCAGGGAGTCAGGGACCATCGTTCAGATTGGACGCTCTTCTCCAGTTCATCTATTGTGTGGCAAGGGGCAAGCCACGTAGGCCCGGCTCAACCAAGTTCAGGACTAGTCAGAAAAGTTAGTCATCAGCTATTGGTATGGGAGTTCAAAGGGCATGAAGGATGGAGGCCCTGGGACAGGCCTAGAGGTCAAAAGTCTCCAGCACAATTAATAATGAGCATTTAAGTCCTTCCAAAGAGCTATGCACTGTGGGGGTCTTATGGAGAGGAAAACTGTGGCTTTAGGGAAAACTTTCCAGTCTATAGAAGTACTCCAAAGTGGAATGGACCTATTGGGCGGTAGTGAGGTCCCCTCGCCAGAGTGCTGAGAGAGAAGGCTAAGTGAGCTAGGATTCTTGAAATGTGGCTTCAAAGAATCACCCATCTTCAGCAGGCTTTCTTGACCTGGGGTCCGTGGATGAAGCACGTGGATAGATTTCAGGGGTGCCATGAAATTGAATAGGAAAAAAATGACCTCTTTCTTTTCACTAGCCTCTAATTGGTTTTCAGCAGCTCCTTCAATCGTTTGAATACGTTCTTCAGAGAAGGCGTCCTTGGGCTTCACTAGATTGCCAAAGGGGCCCCATGGGAGGAAAAGGTTAAAGTGACCATCTAGTCCAACCCCCTCATTTTCCAGACAAGGAAACTGAGGCCCAGGAAGGTTTGCTGATTTGCTCCAAGTCACACTCTGATAATAAATGTCAGATGCACCACTGGAATCCAGGTCCTCTGACTCCAGATCCAGTTGGACCGGGGTGGGGGGGGGTCCTCCCAGTGCTGAGGTTCTCTCTGATTCTTTCTTCTGACCACAAACTAGTGTGTTTTTATCTACCTCACTAGGCTGCCTTGCCGACCCCAGCACAGCAGAAATCATTTCAACATGTATTGTCCCTTAAATGATTTGTAGAAACTTCACTGTTCTATAGAAGAAGTCATAGGGTGGAACAGCTTGAGGCACGGTCTTGGAGTCAACAAGGCAGAGGGGGTCGAGCTGCATCTCTCATACATACTGGCTGTGGAACCACAAGCCTCCTCCTCCTCCTCCTCCTCTTCTTTCTCCTCCTCTTCCTCCCCTTCCTCCTCCTCTTCTACACTTCTCCTCCTTCTCTCCCTCCTCCTCCTCCTCCTCTTCCCCTGCCCCCCAGCTGTTTGACCTTGGGCATTTGCGAGCCTTCTCTACTTCGGTAGTTGGTTTCTGCAGTCCCTTTCCATGTCCGAGAGTGTATCCTGTTTTCCCTAGGATTACTGTGTAGCTCAAATGAGAAGATGATTCTAAATGGTTTTGCAAATCCTAGGGTGCTGTGGAGATACGGCCTCTGATCTTCGTGATACTGGAACCTGTCACCTCACTCCCTCCACTGGTGTGGCCACTTCCCCAGTGATGATGCCTTTGTGGCTTCCAGAAATCCCGTCGCTTGCTGTCTAGAATCACAGACTTGGAGCCGGAAGGAATCATACGTTCCAATCTGCTCATTTGACAGATGAGGAAAATGAGGTGGACAGGGTAAACATTAGAGCTGGAAGGAACTTCAGAAACCATCTGCTTTAACCCCTCACTTAACAGATGAGAACATGGAAGCCTTGAGGGGTCACACAGATCAGTAAGGAGCAGAAAGGGGATTAGAACTGAAACCCACTTGTTCCCAATCCAGGGTTCTCCCCTCTCTACCTAGAGGGGAGTAAGCATTTCTCCAGCACCCAGATGTGCCAGGCACTGTGCTAAGTGCCTTACAAATATTACATCATATGATTCTCACAACCACTCTTGGAGATAGCTGTTCCTCATTATTATTCCCATTTTACAGTTGAGAAAACTGAAGCAGACAAAGGTTAAGTGACTTGCCCAGGGTCACCTAGCTAGTGTTTGAGGCCGGATTTGAACTCAGGTCCTTCTTGACTCCAGGACCGGTGCTATAACCCCTGCACCACCAAAGCTTTCAGAGAAAAAACGTTTGCCTTTTGGCCGAGGTGCTAGAGGGCTCGAGGATTGCCCCTCCCCCCTCCTGTGGAGGTTGGCCCAGCTCATTACAGCCCCTTGGTTTAGGTCGTTGGCTAGGCTAGATGGCCCCTGATATCCCTTTTGACTCTAGATCTAAGACTCTCAGGTCTTTTCCAGCTCTACTTGATCCTAAGTTGCTTCCTTCCTCTGAGCCTCAGTGTCCTCATCTGTCAAATGGGATCATAATACTTGCATAACTTTCCCCCTGGGGAGGTTGCAAGAAAAGGATTTCATCAGTTTGAGATAAATGACCACTAAAGTCCCTCTCAACCCTGGGATTCTTTGAATTCTATAATCCTACAGGAATTATTCTCAGTGGGTGTGTTGGCCCTACACAGGACAGTTTTCATGAAGAAAAACCTATCTCCTGCCTCTTGGGTATTCATGAGCCACTTGAGGTGCAGGGGTGTCCTGGTGACTTCTTCCCTGTTAAGTCAGGGTGACCTGTTCCTTATCCTCGCCAATCCCTAGTCCTTCTAATTTCCCCAGGAACAAGTCTGACTGTCCTGTCCCAAGAGGCCACACCCGAATTGGATGGAGCCCGACCACACCCCTTCCTGATCCACCTCCCCATCCCAGAATTGCTCCTTCTTCTGTTCCCATAAGACATCTGGAATGTGGTATGCAAATGAAAGAGAAGACCCACGGATGCTTCCTATAGCATCCACGTCCTCCCTGTGGTCTGAGCTCCAAACCTGAGTCTTGCTCAGCTTTCAGCATGGGCCAAAACCCAGGGGGTTGGGGCCACACACCCTGAAGGTCCGTCTGTGAGAGAGTCATGGATGGTGCTTTCTGCATTTTTGTATGTTTTATGGCTTGCAAAGAACTGCTGTTTAACCCTGTCATATGACTCTGAGGAGCAGCAGGGTAGAGACGGCTGAGAGCTGCCCTCTGTCTGCAAGGCCTGAGTACAGGCCCCGCCTCTGACATTTTGGCTGTGTGACTCTGGGTAAGTCACTCCGCCTGCCTCGGTTTACTAAACTGTAGGGATAATAATGGCATCTCCTTCTCAGGGTTGTTGTCAAGTGTTTAGCACAATGACTGGCACACAGTAGGTGCTTAAGGCTTATTTAGAATCTTAGGGTTGGAAGAAGCCCAGTGGCCACTTAGCCCAACCTGTACTTGGAGGAGAATCTCCTCTGTAACATAGGAGGAGGTTCCCTTGAGCTCTAAGTTGTGACCTTCTGAGCCTAGGAATAGTAGAGGGCTGCCGGGAAGATCAGATGAGATACCACATAATAAGGCATTTGGAGGCTTGAAGTTTCATGTAAGTGTGAGCTCTTACAAGATTGTTTAGACCAAGTGTGGAGAGAGAAAGAGACAGAGAGAGACAGAGACAGAGAGAAAGAGGGAGAGAGAGAGAGACAGAGTCAGAGAGAGACAGACAGACAGACAGACAGAGACAGAGAGACAGAGAGACAGACAGAGACAGAGACAGACAGAGACAGAGAGAGAAAGTGCACATTGTTAGCTTGCTGGGTGGGGAAGGTATGTTCTACTGGCTGCTTCCCTACTGCCCACCACCATGCCCTTATCTTCTCCAGTAATCCTCATTTGATTCATCCATCCCTGATAACTATTGTCTCATCTCTCTCCCTCCTTTTGTGATTAAACTCCTTGGTAAAGCTGTCTATAATGGGTACCTCCATTGTCTTTCCTCTTGCTTTCTTCTCAGCTCTTCGTATCCGACTTTAACCTCAACATTCAACCAAAGCTACTTTTTTCCCCACAATCTCTTAATTGTCAATTTGATTGTCCCCCTTTTCAATCCTCCTCCTTGACTTCTCTTCGCCCTTTGACACTATCAATCACCTCCTAATCATGGGCACTCTGGATGTTTTGTGTTCCCTCTTGCTTCTCCTTCTCTGCTGGGTCGTCATCCATGTCTTGCCTGCTAAACATAGGGGTACCTTAAGACTCTGTCCTTGACCCTTTTCTTTTCACCTTTTATACAATTTTGCTTGGTGATCTCATTAGCATTCAGAGTTGCAGTTATTATGTCTGTGCAGATGATGCTCAGATCTCCTTGTCCAGCCCAATTTGTCTCCCTATCTCCACCTTATCTCCACCTGCCTATTAGTCATCTCAATCTGGATGTCCCATGGACATCTTAAACTCAACATGTCCAGAACTGAACTTCTTATCTTTTCCCCAAACCCTGCCATCTTCCTCTTTTCCCTTTTACTATTGAAGGTACAACCTTCCTTCTCATTGAGGCTCACAACCTACATGCCTTCCTCTATTCTTTGCTCTCTTCTTTACTCCCTATCCAGTCAGTTATCAAGTCCTGTTGTTTCTATCTTCATGTCTCTTGTACGATCCCTCTTCTCTTCTCTGATAGTGATGGTAGAAGCTCTCATCATTTCATACCTGGACCATTGCAATAACTGGCTCATTAGCTTCTCTACCTCAGTCCTCTCCACATTCCAATCCATCTTCCACTTAGCTACCAAAGTGATCTTTGTAAAGCATTTATTGTTGCTTTTCAGCATTTTTGTAAAGCTTATTTCATTCATTCATTCATTCATATAAATTATTTATTTATTTGAAGTTTATTTTTGTTGACTCTTTGTGACCCCATTTGGAGTTTTCTTGACAAAGATACTAGAGTGGTTTTCCATTTCCTTCACCAACTCCTTTTACAGATGAAGAAACTGAAGCAAACAGAGTTAAGTGACTAGCCCAGGGTCACACAGCAAGTAAGTGTCTGATGCCAGATTTGAATTCAGAAAGATGAGTCTTCCTGACTCCAGACCTGGTGCTCTATCTACTGTGTCACCCTTCTTCCCTTGTAAAGCACAGATCTGACCATGTCACCTCCCTCCCCATTCAATCAATTCCAGATGCTCAATGTTACCCCCAGGATTGAATATAAAATCCTCTATTTCTCTTTTAAAGCCCTTCATATCTTGCCCCCTCCTTTCTTTCCAGGCTTATTTTATTATTATTATTATTAGTAGTAGTAGTAGTAGTAGTAGTAGTAGTAGTAGTAGTAGTAGTAGGGCAATGAGGGGTAAGTGACTTGCCCAGGGTCACACAACTAGTAAGTGTCCTGTCTGAGGTCGGATTTGAACTCAGGTCCTCCTGAATCCCGGGCCAGTGCTTTATCTACTATGCCACCTACCTGCCCCCTCCTTTCCAGTTTTCTTATGCTATACTCCCCTTCATGTACTCTGGGATCCAGTGATAACTGGCCTCCTGGCTGTTCCTTCAATAAGACTGTCCATCTCCTGACTGCAAGCATTTTCATGGGTTTTCCCTCATGCCTGGATCTCTCTTGCTCCTCACCTCCACCTCCTGGCTTCCTTCGGTTTTCAGCTTAAGTCACAACTTCTGCAAGAAGGGTTTCCTAATCTCCCTTAATTCTAGTGTCTTCCCCCTGCTGATTATCTCTAATTTTATCCATCCATCCATCCATCCATCCATCCATCCATAGCCTATTTGCACATGGTTATTTATACCTGGTCTCCCCATTTGACTGAGACCTCCCTGAGAGTAGGGATTGCTTTTTGCCCTTCTTTGTCACCTCAGAGTTAGGACACTGCAGGCACTTAAATTTTAGATGACTTGACTTGCATAGGGCTCAGGTAGAAATGACCTAGGATGAAGATAGAAAATCTTTTATATTTAATGCTCTGCAGACTGTTATTTAGGCAAATATGCTGTTTGCTTTTTGTGGTTGAATCAATGACTAAGGTGTCAGCTCATCTTCTGTAGGCTCACTGAAGGCATCATGATGTTACCATTGCTGTTATTATTGATAATATTATTTCACAGTTGTCTAGCTGCTTTAAGGATTGCAGAATTGGGGGCTTCTCCCCTACAGGCTCTCAGCCCCCGCTGCAGCTGGCTGCTTTTGCCCAACTGCACAATAAGCAGCCTAATTGCAGTGTACATAGTGTGAGGGGCCTAGTGTGAAAGGAACAGTCCCCAGGAGGGAGGACAGGATGCTGAGGGCGGGCCCATGGGGAGAGCTGGCTCTGTTGGGAAAGAGAGGACTTTGGAGCGGAGAAGATGAATAGTAAACAATTCAAGGCTAAAAATACTCCAGACCTCAGACGGGGCAATCCTATGCCCCTGTCTCCTGCCAGGGGTTAACTGTTCCATCCCAGGCTCCGGTCAAACAATGGGCTCTCTCCCCTTCTGGAAATGCAAGAAGGATGGAAAGAAAGTTATTTCAGAAAGCCGTTTCCTGTTCAGAGAGAGTATTGTCCTTTGGTCAATCAAGCAGGGGGCTGGCTGGGAATTTGGAAATTTATAGATCCGCTTGTTTAGAAGGAGCCCAGAAGTCATTACATCTTACGGGGCACTCGCAGCAGATCTCCTCCCCAAAGAAAGATCCAATATTCAAAACCTGGAGGGAGTGGAGCACATGACTGGCTGGGAGAGACATTAGGACACAGAATAGCAGAACTAGGAGGGGCCCTAGAACAGAGAGAGTGCCCGGGGTTGGGAGGGAGCATAGAACAGAGAGTTCCAGAGCTGGGAACATTCTTAGAACATAGAATATATGACCTGGGAGGTGCCTTCATGATAGAATACTAGTCTGGGAGGCACTTTAGAGCATGGATTAACAGGAAAAACATTAAAATAAAAAATGTCAGAGCTGGGAGAGACCTTAGACTATGGAAGGTCAGATCATCTAGTTGAACCGCCTTCTTTGATAGAGGATGAGACATCCAGCAGCAGGTGTGCTGTCGAGAGCATTCCTTTTGGCCCTGGCTTGGACTGGGCAGCCATGGAAGGCCTTTCAGACGCTGAGAATCTAGGATTTTACGATGGACATCCACCCTCTGTGGTGACGTCACTCCCTGTTATGCTTGTATCGGTGGGCACAGAGGGGCCATTGGGGGAGATTAGCTTGCATTATCAGGAGTAATTAAGCTGAGGTCTAATAAATGGTATAAACAGTATTGCCATATCTGTCTTTCAATAGGATTCCTTTCCTTTGTGGTCCTCGGCATCTTATCTTATACTTTTAAAAACATGCTTCTGAGCAGAAGTCCCTCAGCGTCCCCAGCCTGTCAAAACAGTCCAATGCATAAACAAAGCGAAGAATTCCAGCGTCAGATAATACCTGCCTTTTATAGGAGTCATTACTGTTGGCAAAGCACTTCAGAGACACTATCTCAACTGACCTCAACACCACCCTCTGGGGCAGATAGGACAGTTATTATTCAATCCATTTTATGGAGGAAGAGACTAAGGCTCAGGGTTTAAATGAGTTCTGGCTCACTAGTCGCAGAGCTAATCTGAAATGGGATTCAAACATATCTCTCCAGAATATGAGTCCAAGTGCTTGCCACTCTGCCCACATTGCTTCGGTATTGGGAGATGTTGCCACTGGATGTAAGGAAGAAGGTGGTGATGTTTTTGAGGTGGACATCCCTTGGGAGGAAATTCAGCCCTCCATGGGCTGTGTCTGAGCTCTACCCCTTTGGCTGGAGCATTAGACTCTGCATTTTGTCGTCTCTTAAGAGGCAAACAAATACTCCCCATGAAAGAGAGCCCAGTAAACTGTTATCGGTTAATAATACTTTAGTGTCAGTGGGTTTAACAACACACTTTCTTATAGCTGATAATTATGTAGTAGCTTACAGCCATCGTCTAATTTGATTCCTAGCCACAACCATGAATTATTAATATCCTTTTTTTTTTTACAATAACCTTGTGTTCCTAATGCCTGTTTTATACATGAGGAAACTGAGGCTCAGGAAAATGAAATGGCTGTACAGGTGGGGGTGGGGGAGCTCTCTCAGTTTATAAATAGAAGGGCTGAGATTGAACAGAATCCTCTCTGGCGTTTCTCATTGGGTGTGCTTGTCTCAATGACCTGGAAGACCGGGAGCAAATATAGCTGTGGTGTTGGGGTCATAAAGAGTCAGACATGACGGAAACAACTCAATGACAACAATGAAATCTCTGAGAATTTGTGATATTCGTGAGTTCAACTTTGTGAGTTGGAAAGGATCTTAGAAATGATCCCATTCAACTACCCCACTTGACAACTGAGAAAAATCAAAGACCAGAAGACTGGTTTTCTGAGATAAACCAGCTAAAGGAAGCAATTACCCCTTGAAAGGGGGGATTGATTTACCCAAGGTGGCATGGCGAGTTAGAGGCCAGCTTCTGCCATATTTCCTGACAAAGCCTGGTTGATTCTATCTTTCCTCCCCTGGAAATGGCACTTAACCAGGAGCCAGAAGACTTGGATTTAAGGACTGACTATGACACTATCTTCCACTGTCACCTGTACCAAATGTTTTCTTTCTCTGGTCCTTAGTTTTTCTATCTGTGGAATGGGAGGTTAGATGAGATAGGGAATTCTTAACTTTTGTGTGTGTCCTGGACCACTTTGGCAGTCTGCTGAAGGTTACTCACCCTTTTCATAATCATGGTTTTAAATAAATAAACTCAAATACATAAGATTACAAAGGAAACCAGTTATATCGAAATAAAGGGTATTGCCCCCGCCCCGTCCACACCAATAGCTAACATTTACATAGAGCTTTTAGGTTTGCCAAGTGCTTTACAAATATTATTTCATTCTCACAACAACCCTGAGAGATGTTGTTTTTTGTTAATTTTAGTTGTTTCAATTGTGTCTGACTCTTCTGTGACCTCATTTGGGGTTTTCTTAGCAGCAATATTGGTGGTGTTTGTCATTTCCTTCATTTTATAGATGAGGAAACTGAGGCAAAGAGAGTGAAGTGAATTGTTCAGGGTCAAACAGCTAGTAAGAGTCTGAGACCAGATTTGAACTCAGGTCTTCATGACTCTAGGCCCAGTACTCTATTCACTGTGCCACTGACCCTGAGAGAAAGGTGCTTTCATTATCCTTATTTTAGATGATGAAACTGAGGCAGAAAGAGGTTAAGTGATTTGCCCAGGGTCACACAGCTAGTAAGTGACTGAGGCTGCATTTGAACCTGGGTCTTCCTTACCTTAGGTCCAATATTCAATCAACTGTCCTACCCAGCTACCAAGCTCAGAGACTATTTCCCTAAGACCAAACAAAATAAAACAAACTGAATAACATGCATGGATCTTGGGTAAAGAACCACTGGATTGCATCGTCTTTAAGATCCCTTCCACCTATGAGATGATAACCCAGGTCTGGAGCACTCCCTCTCCTCATCTCTGCCTGCCAGCTACTGCGGCTTCCTTGGAGTCCCTGCTAAAGTCCTACTTTCTGTGGAAAGCCCTGTTAACGCCCTGCCCTTCCCTCTGTTGTTTGTCTCCTGTTTATCCTGTCTTTATCTTGCTTGTCCATAGCCATTTGTGTTGTCTCCTCCCTTAGAGTGGGAGCTCTTGAGAAAGGAGACGCGATGCACATAGTAGGCACTTATAGAATACTTATTGACTAGTTGACTGTAACTCAAGATTTCTGGGCCTCTTTGAGCTCTGAGATATGATGGCTCTATGGCTGGTCTTGACAAACTCACCTTCATAGGAATCATGATATTTCACTGGGGACAGATGTTCAGGGAGGAGGGAGCTGGGAAGCTGGCTCAAGTCTGTCTACCTGCTTCAGCGCCCTCCCCTCCAAGTCCCCTAACCTCCTGGCAAGGTTTTTTAGGTCGGGTCAGATTTAGACAGCAACAATTTTTTTTTTTTTTGTAACAGCTTCTGGCGGAGCCGAGCGTATCCACAGCCAAGCCTGGCAGTTCAGTGCCCTCCCCTCCCCTCCTGCTCATGCCAAGACTTCGAAGCCCTGAGCAGGCTGCTCCCCTTATCGGACTGGCAGGCTGCCAGCCTTGAATAACCATCTATTCATGTCTGGCCCGCTGGCTCTCTCCTTGCATCCCAGGGATATCTTTTAAGTAAACATGAGCCAGGTCACAGGCAGAGGAAGGAGAAGGGGAGTGGAGGAAAAACCTTGACATTTCAGTTGGCTGGGCCTTGTTAGTGGACACCTGGCATAAACCTTATCTTCTGTGTTTATGAAGGGCTGCCCCTGCCCCCACCTTCTTCCTTTGGCTGACAGACTGGGTCTGTAAATAGAATTCAAAAGGCATATGATGGTGGCCGGAACTTTCTAGGGCATTTACCTCCCCCCCCCTTCCCACCAGGATCATACAATCTAGGGCTGGAAGGGACCTTAGAGCATAGAAAGTGAGGAATGGAAGAGCCTTAGATTCTTGGAATAATGTGATGTCAAAGAAAGACCATTAGCATTAGAGGGGTGCTTAGAACAGTGAATCTTAGAGTGCAGGGCAGCTGATGTGAGGATCCATGATGCCGAAACTGCCAACAGTCTTAGAATATAGAATGTTAGACTATAGCCTGGTGGAAGAGAGGATATCGAATGCTAGAAATGGAACTTCCCAACTTTGGAATCTCTGGATAGATTTAGGGGTGTTCAGGAACTTGGATGGGAACAAAGTCACATCTTTATTTTCGCTAACCTCAACTAAAATTGGGCATTTCCTTCAATTTATGAATGCAGGTAATAAACGCGATTCTCAGAAAGGCTCTCTAAGCTTCATCAGACTGCCAGGGATGCCCATGACCTAAGAAAGGACAGGGACCCTTTATTTAAGCTAATTCCCTCATTTTAACAGATGAAGAATCTGAGACCCACCTAGAAAGTTGAAGTGATTTAGCTAAGGTAACACAGGTCATATGGAGAAGCTGTGGGATTTGAACTCAGGTATTCTAACTGGACTGAGTCCACCAGACTGTTAATATCAATATCTCTTCTCCTATAAGTTACAGGCACATTTGGCTAGCCTCTTCTACTTAATTGAGTTTTATTTTATTAAAAAAAAAGTATTGTTCTTTTTCCCTGTAGTCCTCTTCAGTCTTAGTAATAGTTTTAGGGTGGAGAGGACAGAGCCATCATGTGCTCTCCCACCAGCAAGAGTGGACAAATGGTTGCCTATAATATATATATTTACCTATAATAAGAAGTCAAAGACCTTAAGAACAACCCATTCAGAAAGGGATTTCAGAGCCCTTCTTTAGCCAATGAACTGTTTTCCTCAAAAAGTCGCTGAGGATAATCACATTCCTCTAGTGTTTCAGATCTCAAACAAACCATTTTCCTTTCAACAGCCCTGTGAGAACAGTAGCGATAGGCATACCTATTTTGTATATGGAGAGGCTGAGGCTCAGCAAAGCGAAAGACTTTCTCAGGTGTTCATTAAAAATAATCAGGCAGGGGGGCAGCTAGGTGGCGCAGTGGATAAAGCACTGGCCTTGGATTCAGGAGGACCTGAGTTCAAATCCAGCCTCAGACACTTGACACTAGCTGTGTGACCCTGGGCAAGTCACTTAACCCTCATTGCCCCGCCCCCCCCCCCCCCAAAAATCAAGCAGACAAAAGAGATAGGATGCACACAGAGCTGTAAGGGACCTGGTCCACACTGCACTCATCAGAAGAGGAAGCAGATGGAAAGGGGTTAAGTGATTTGTACTGGGTCTCACAGGTAATATGAGGCAGAGCCGATATTCAAAACCATGCCTTATGATCTGAACCCACATCCCTTCTGAACAAGG
This sequence comes from Dromiciops gliroides, assembly GCF_019393635.1. Lineage (NCBI taxonomy): Eukaryota > Metazoa > Chordata > Mammalia > Microbiotheria > Microbiotheriidae > Dromiciops > Dromiciops gliroides. The sequence goes on along the minus strand of NC_057864.1, from coordinate 19,908,117 downwards.
AATGTAACGCGTGTCACCAGCTCTAGTGTGTCACAAAATGAGTCTTTTAGATTTGATTTTATTTAAACACTAGGAAGCACAATTATTGCTAGATGATTCCATCTTTATTAATTGGCCAATTTGCTTTAAAATACATCTGATCACTGTTATTATCTTCATGGAAACAGTAATTTGGGTTTACTCTAGCCTATTATTAGTGCCCCTACGTAAGACACCAGGACGATGCTTTAAAAAACAACATGACTTATAAAACAGGGGCTCTCATTTAATTCCATTTTGGGGATTGTTTATTGCTGTTTCCCCTCACGGGAGGCTTCCCAGCAGAGGCTGGATGATGGATTGGAGATGCTGTCAGGGAAGGGGCTTCATTTTCAGGACTGGCCTCCGAAGTGCCTTTCAATTGTGAATTCCCCTGGTAATGAGATTGGGGGACATTCCCCTTTAAAATGGAAAGCCAATGTCCCAAATAGCATGGGTCAATTAGGCATCCGCATGATGCCATGGATTTGGGAGTCGTAGGTCCTGGGTCTTTGTCTGGTATGAATGCCCTTGGAAGAGTCTCACGGAATCTCTGAGCCTCAGTTCTCTCCTCACTCCAATAAGAAGGTTGGACTCCCAAGTGGCCCAAGGCCCCTTCTGGCTTCGGGACGCTATAATTCATCATTCACTCTAACGGAGCTCTCCACAGTAAGTGAGGCCCTGGCAAGGTCGGCCATACCTCCAGAGTCACGCTCCGTCTCGAAGGGCAGAGTTTGGCCTTTGAGGAGGTCGAGTGCCAGGTGCTGGACAGATAAGGGCTGTTCCTTTAAGAAAGCATTGATTCACACTGCCTGCAAAACACTGGGATCTCCTGTTCCCAGAGGAAGTCCAGGGGGCCAAAATTCTTCCACCCACTAAGGAAAGGGGAGGTGTTGCCAAGTCCTGTTGACACATCAGGAGGCAGGCAGAGGGTTCTGCTGGCTCTCGGAGATGCTCTTTCCCCTCCCCCTCCTCCTCTCTGGTGCTCACGGAGGCAGCCCTCCTAATGGATGATAGTTTACATTGGTAGGGGAAGTGGGGGCAGTGGAATGACTTCTGACTTGGGAATGGGGAGCCCTGGGTTCAAATTCTGTCAGAGCCATGTTTCCCTTGGACAAGTCACAACCTCTGTGGGTCTTAGTTTCCTGCTCTGTTAGATTAAGGAGTCACCTTAATGACCTCTTAGGTCCTCTCCAGTGTCATCTTTATGTTCCTCACGTTCTAAAGGGTCACAGCTCACAGGATCATCTAGTCCTCACAACAACTCTGTGGGGCAGGAAGGGGGTAGTTCCAGGTAGTCATTTAGTCTTGGAAGGGACCTCAGAGGCCATGGCGGATACCCACCCATTTTACAGCTGAAGAAACTGAGACCAAAGAGGCCAAATCACTCACCTGACTAACATCACTCAGCTCAGTAAATGGCTGGGGTGGAATTCTTAGGAAATTGAGGCTAAAAGAGGCAGAGGGAGGATTTAGGGGTAGAAGGAGCTTTAGAGATCATGGGACCTTAGATTATCCCAGGATAGCCTCCTTAAACAAGTGACAGATGACAGCTTCCCTAGCATCCCTTAGCTACTAACCAGGAGAAGTGGGATTTGAACACAGGCCTTCTGACTCTTCACCGTAGCATTCCACCTTCTACAAGGTGCAAACTCTCTAACATCCAGGATGTCCTTTCCCCACCTGCAGGGCTTAGCTTGGCCACTTGGGTGCTTGGAATTTGGCCAGTAGAGTTTTATTTCTTTGCCTCAAGCCCTGTTATCTCCCTTGAGGTCCTTTTTTTTTTTTGCTACTGGAAAGGTTATTGGTTTGACCTGTTCCCAGTTCATAATCACCTAGGTTATCAAATGACTTTCAGTTCCTGGAACACAACAAGCACTTAATAAATGTTTGTTGACTGACTCACAGACAGAGACAGGAATAATCTTAGAAGAAGATAATCTAGTACTCTAAACTCACTGTATTATTATTATTAATAATAATAATTATTATCATTATTATTAAAGCAAATAGGGATTCCAAAGTCCAGAAAAGTTAAATGATTTGCCCCAGTTCACTGAAGTGGCACAGTTGGGATTTAAACTCATATCCCTGGACTCAAAATCCAAGACCATTTACACTAGATTGAGCTGCCTCAGAGAACTATAATTAAAACTAATTTGTGTTTAGCCCTTCATGGTGCACATATCAAAATCTATTCTTTCTTTTTTTTTGTTGAGGTAATTGGGGTTAAGTGACTTGCCTAGGGTCACACAGCTATTACCTGTTAAGTGTCTGAGGCCGAATTTGAACTCAGGTCCTCCAGACTCCAGGGCCAGTGCTTTATCCACTGTACCACTTAGCTGCCCCTCAAAGTCTATTCTTAAAGCAGTTCTGTGTGAAAAGCAAATATGATTTCTCCCCATTTAAAGATGGGAAAACTGAGGCCCAGAAAGGAAATGTAACTGCACTGTGGTCACACAGCTTAAGAAACATGGGAGCTGGGATTTGAAGCCATTTCTTTCATGATACCAAATTCAGGGCACATATCATATACCCTACTGATCTCTATAGAAGGAGGAACCCAGGCAGGGAAAACCACCATATACCTTTGGTAGGTCGGGGATTGGGCATCCTTCTTGTCTTCCCTTTCTCCTCTCTCTCTGTCCTCTTCCTCCTCTTCCCTGGTTTCTCCTATTTTCCCTCCACTTATCCTCAGTTAAAAATAAGTTTTCATGATTTTCTCCTCCCAGTTACCCAAGGGTTTTCCATCAATAAGAGCTGCACGTTACCTGGAAGCCCAGAGAGATGATCAAATGAGATAACATGTGAAAATTGCTTTGCAAACCCTAAACACTATATACACATAAATGATTATTATTTAGAAAGAGTACTGGATGGAGATATGATGGCCCTGGGACCTGGAATAAAGGCCTACTTGGATTACTACCTGAAAACCTTGCTGGGTTCAGTTTTCCCTAAGTCACTTAGCCTTTCAATAACTCCTGAAGACTGTGAATTAGTTATAGAGAGCAGGTGCCAACCCGTATCAAGGAGAGAGCTCCTGCCACCCATGAAATCACAGGTCCAGACAAACAGACGAGTAAAGATGGGAATAAGAAAACCAGTCCTGTCTGTCTCACAGGTTCTTAGGAGGCTCTGATTGAAATCAGACTAAAAATATTCCTCAGTGTCTGCTAGGTGCACACACTAACAACTTCCCAGTCTCTAAGGTCCCTGGCTACTCTAGCAGTCTGTGTTCTAACATTCTATGTTCTAAGGTCTTTTCCAGTTCTAACATTCTATAGTCTAATATCCCTTCCACTTCTAATGTTCTCTGTTCTAAAGTCCCTTTTATCTGAGACATACTATATTGTTTTTCCCCCTTTACATTTGAAGTATTACTTGTAAATGTTTATTTGGGGTTTAAAATACACACAAAAAAACTGATTTATTAGAAACCAATTAGACACAAAATCACTATTTCTAAATAGGACTTTAAAAAATATTTCCCTCCAATTACATGTTAAAACAATTTTAAAACTTTTTTTTGGGGGGGGTGAGGCAATTGGGGTTAAGTGACTTGCCCAGGGTCACACAGCTAGCAATTGTTAAGTGTCTGAGGCCAGATTTGAACTCAGGTCCTCCTGAATCCAGGGCCAGTGCTCTACCCACTGCGCCACCTAGCTGCCCCTAAAACATTTTTAAACAGTTTTGAGTTCCAAATTCTATTCCTCTCCCCCTTCCATCCCCCTCCCTACTCCCTGATATGGTAAGCAATCTGATATTGGTTTTACATGTGTAATCCTGTAAAACATTTCTATTTTAGTCATTTTGTACAAGAAGACTTAAATAGGAAGGAAGGAAGGAAAAGTGAAAAATAACATGCATCGGTCTGTATCCAGACAATATCAGTTCTTTCTCTGGAGGCAGATAGCATGCTTCATCATGAATCCTTTGGGGTTGTTTTGGATCATTGTATTGCTGAGAATAGCAAAATCATTCACAGTTCTTCATTGTACAATATTGCTCTCATTGTGCACGACCCTTCTGCTCCCTTCACTTTGCATCAGTTCATACAAGTCTTTCTAGATTTTTTCCGAAATCATCCTGTTTGTCATTTCTTATCGTACAATAGTATTCCATTATTATCATGTACCATAACTTGTTCAGTCATTCCCCAACTGATGGGCATCCCTTCAATTTCCATTTCTTAGCCACCACAAAAAAGAGCTGCTCTAAAAATATATGTATATATATATATATACACACATACATATATACATGCACACACATACACACACACACACACATATCATTTCTCCCCTCTCTCCCTTTTTTTGAGGACATACTATATTCTGAGGTTAATTTCCAACTTGGATTGCTATTCTACATTCAAACTCCCTTCCAACTCTGATGTTCTAAGTTCCTTTCCAGCCCTACTATTCTGTGTTCTAAGCTCTAAAAGTTTTTCCTAAGGTTCTCTCCGGTTTCACCATCTGATGCTCTAAACTCTCTTCTAGCTCTGAGATCCAGGTCTCTTCTAATTTTAACATTCTATGCTCAGAGGTCTCCTCCAGCTCTACCAACCTCTGGTTCTTAAATCCCTCAGGCACACTACATTCGGGGACTCTGCGTCTGATTTGCAGCCACTTTTCCGATCATCCCTCCCTGGCTGCCTGGCTGCCTGGCTACCTGGCCATGGGGCCGTCGGTCCTGTCTGGGATGCAGGCGGAGATCCAGCCACCGAGGAGGGCGGGGACCCTCCAACCGCGCCTTCTCTTTTCTCTTTCAACCCATATATGGCTAGCTCTGTCTCCACTTCCTGCTGAACTGTTGGAGTCGAACTGGTTTCAGAGTCTGCAGCAGCCCCGAGCAGGACAGACTCGGGCAGAAGGGAGTGCTTTGGAAGCTGTCCCAACAGATAGCGGGGCAACTCCCTAGTGTGTGCCACCCACTCACCCACCCACCCACGCTGGGAAAGAGGCCCGGCCTGAAAAGCCCATCTTCTCTACCCCACGGCAGGATGGAGGTGGGGGCGGGGCGGGGCAGAGCCCAAGGGGGTGGGGCAGCTCCCCAGCATTCCCAGATCATTTGCTTATCCGGGAGAGGGGTCCTATGAACAGGCTGACCCAGCCCAGGGGGATGGAGCCTCTGTGGTATCAGAAACAAGAACTGGGGGACTGGGTTGCTGTACCCACCCCTACCCCAACCTACTGAGCTGCTGTTATTTTCAGTATTTAAAAACTGATCTAGGGGCAGCTAGGTTGCACAGTGGATAGAGCACCGGCCCTGGATTCAGGAGGACCTGAGTTCAAATCCGACCTCAGACACTTGACACTTACTAGCTGTGTGACCCTGGGCAAGTCACTTAACCCTCATTGCCTGCAAAAAATAAAATAAAATGAAAACTGATCTAAGCATGGCCCTGTGTCCTGGGGAAGGGTGGTCCAGTTTTTAGGAAGACAGCCAAAGTTGTGGTGGAGCAGAGTTGAACCCAAGGGGCTTAGGGATGCGCCCAGGGGAATTTGAAGGTCTAAAGATATTTCTAGGGAGCATAGGAGTCTGGGCTATCCTATGGGATATTATGGGGGGGGGCAAGGCTGTCTTTTAGGGGATATGAAAGGTCCAGCTGTGCCTATAGGGTTTGTGAAGAGTTGAGGGCTATCTTCTAGGGAATGTAAGAGACCAAGGAATAGCTACTAGGAGTAGGTATGTATTGGGGCTGGGAGAGGGGGAAAGATGAGGAGAGAGAGAGAGAGAGAGAGAGAGAGAGAGAGAGAGAGAGAGAGAGAGAGAGAGAGAGAGAGAGAAAGAGAGAGAGAGATTACCAGGTGTTATCTTTGTTATCGTGGCAGTATAGAATATATAGTCGGTGCATAATAAATGCTTGTTATTTGATTGATGGTTGGTTATTTATCCTGCTCCTACCAGCATTATTTTAGGGATTGCCTTGCCTTGCCCCAAAGCCCACATTTGTTGCTACCTTAACTACTGTGTGATCTTTTCCTTTATGCCTAAAGATGAAAGCGGTCCCCTCTCCAAACTCTGTGACTATCTATGATCCTGATTTTGTTACTCACTAGCTGAGGGATCTTAGACAAGTCACTTTCTGTCTTTGGCTTTCTATTTCTTCATGATAATATCTGACCTTTAAATAAGGCTTAAAGGTTTTCACAATGCTTCCTTTTCATTAGGACATCGGATCCCCATAACAACCCTATATGTATGACAAGCTTTTTTTAATCTAGATTATTTTATTTTTTAGGGGGGGTGCTAGACTTGTGGTTTTATTGATTCAGGGAATTCCCAATGTGGAGTTCCTATCCATGCATGGCAGCAACTTCTCTGCAATTTATAGTCTTAGGGAATTGCACAGAGCACCAAGATTCACAAGCCAGTGTATGTGCAAGGTGGGACTTGAACCCAGACCTTTTTGGTTTTGAGGCCATCTCTCTACTCATTTTGCCTCTGATCTGTCACCCGAAGGGATTGGATGAGATAATAATAAGCTCTATTCCAGTTAAGATTCTATGAATCTGGGCAGCTAGGTGGTGCAGTAGATAAAGCACTGGCCCTGGAGTCAGGAGGACTTGAGTTCAAATGTGACCTCAGACACTTGACACTTACTAGCTGTGTGACCCTGGCCAAGTCACTTAACACCAATTGCTTCACCAAAAAAAAAAAAGATTCTATGAATCTATGAATCTACATGGATAACTTGTGAGAAAAAGTAGCTGGTCATTCCTATATTGGGGATGAGAGACAACAAATGAATGCAAGAATATGTGCATTGGTGAAACATTAAGAGGCCCAGAGGAAGGTCTTCTGGTGTTGACTGGATTGTTGGTGGGGAAATGATGGGAAGAGGTGTGTCACTTGAGCAGAAGATGAGGAGGAGAGACCCTCTGAATTGGTCTACTTGTCCAGGATCCATGAGATCACAGGACCCTGAGGCCAGCTAGTATAGTCTAGTGCAGACAGGGAAGCAGAGGCCCCCGAGAAGTGACTGGTCCAAGGTGTTCCAAACTAAGTGGCAGAGCTGGGGTTCAACTCCAGACCCTGGGACTCCATGCTCAGGACACTTTTCGTGGCGCCGTGGCCAAAGGTGCCTGAATGTGGGTTGCATGCTTGTTGATCTGAAGGCCTAAGCCCTGCGACCAGCCTAGTCAAGGCTTCTATCACCTCTCACCTGGACTTCTCAACCCATCTCCCCATCCCTGCTAACCTGATAGCTCCAAAACACAGAAATTGCAGGAGACGCAGATGGTTGATTAAGTGTTTACTCTGCTCCAGCAAGCGGATAAGCACTGGGGACACAAAGGGAAGCAAGTGACACAGTCCCTGCCCTCGGGGAGCAAAACGTGAGGAGGCCTGGGAAATGGGGGGGGCCCGGGAAAGTTAGAAGGAGGAGGAGCTTGGAAGAAGAATCCAGGCAGGAGTGAGCAGAGCCATGGCTGGGGGCCCTCCCCAAATGGTGGGCCCAAGGATTAAGTCCCTGATCAGATCAATGATCAATGCAGTGGACAAGGAGTCCACAGAGAGAGTCTAGGCGTGAGATGCCCAAGGCAGTGCCATCCTCCAAAACTTCAGTGATTCACGATGAGATGACTATTTTCTCCATTTTATAGATAAGGAAACTGAGGATGACCGAGGGAATGACTTACTTGCATAGGGCCATATAATACGTGTGAGGCAGATTTTGTTTTCTTCTTTTGTTTAGGCAATTGGGGTTAAGTGACTTGCCCAGGGTCACACAGCTAGTTAAGTGTCAAGTGTCTGAGTTCAGATTTGAACTCAGGTCCTCCTGAATTCAGGGCCAGTGCTCTATCCACTGCGCCACCTAGCTGCCCATGAGGCAGATTTTGAACTCAGGTCTTCCTGGTTCTAAGCTTCTCTATCTGTGATGCCATCTACTTCCATCCTGGCCCTGGCATTTAAATGACTTCACTCTCTGGCTTCCCCTTGCCTTTTTCAGTCTTAATTTCATCTTCCTACCCTTCCTATATTCTCTATTTCAGTCAATCTGGGCTCCTAGCTGTTCCCCGTACATGACATTTAGCTTCTGCCCCTCTCCCTCCTCCTCCTCCCTCCTTTCCCTCCTCCCCTCCTCCTCCCCTTTTACCTCTTCCCCCTCCCCATCTCCCCTCTTCTTTTACCCCTCTCCCTCCCCCTCCTCTTCCCCTTCTCCTCCCCCTTTTCTTCCTCCTCCCTTCTCCCTCCTTCCCCCTCCCATCTCCCCCTCTTCCTCTGCCCCTTTCCTTCCCCCTTCTCCTCCTCCTCCTTTTCTTCCTCTCTTCCTCCTCCTTCTCTCCTTCCTCCTCCTCTTCCTCCTCTGTGTAATCTTGGTACAACTTGGTCTGGGTATTAAGTAAACTCCTTGAGGGCAGGTATTACTTCCTCATTGCCATGTATCTTCAGGACCTAGCATAGCACCTTGCAGAGAATAGGCCTGTAGTAAATGTTGAGGTGAAGTGAAGTGAAGTGAAGTGAGGGCATAGACTGTGGGACACTTGAATGCAAAGGCTTGTGTGTGGACGGAGTAAGGGATTATTTTAGTTCTGGGGGCAGCAGAAGGGTGAGGGCTGGAACACAAAGAGCCCTAGATGTCCGTGAGTCAGACGGATCCTTTCTGTACCTTTCTCCTTCCACTTCTCCATAGAAATCCCCTCCACTGCCATACTAACAAGTACTCATCCAGGCCCCTGTTTGATTTCCTTCTGTGATGGGGAACTCACTACTTAACGTGGAGGATTTTCCTATAAGTCTTGCCACACTAGGGTGGGACAAGGCACAGGAAAGACTGTCTGGATGTCACGTTGCTCCAGGCTAAGAAAAGGGAGGGGAAGGGTCAAGTTCAGGACACATGAAGTCGAGAACTAGTTAGTTCCTCCCCAGTTCAGGTGAACCTGCAAGTGCTGGAGGAGACAGGTTGTGGGTGGAGAGCTGATCCAGGATCTGATACAAGGGTGAGGCTGGGCTCTGTCAGGGGAAGAAGGAAGCGCCTAGCGTGGGGAAGGTCCAGTCAGTGTCCACAGCCAGGCCTTGACACACGTGGATACTTAATGGGATGTCTGGGGCTTCTCCTGCCTGGGCAGCTCAGCCCTTCCTCAAAGGGACCTGACTTCTGGGAGCTTTCGGTTTTAATGTCCAGGTGTCCCCATCCAGGGAGCAGGGAGAAGCTTGGGGGCGAGTCAAGGACTATTCAATGCAGTTAAACTCATTCAACAACCATCTATGAAACCCTCCCCTAGAGCAGCTGAGAATCTATTTTTTGGGGGCGGGAGTTAGGGGGAAGGGAATTAAATATGGACACAGAGATCTCAATATACATGCATGCACACATACATAGCATACCTACACGCATGTGTGCACACACAATACACATATATGTATACACACACATGCATTCTATGGTGCAGCGCATAAAGGGCCAGGCGGGGAGTCAGGAACCATCTGAGTTCAAATTCGGCCTCAGACACTTACTAGCTGGGTAACCCTAGGCAAGCAAATCCTGTTTGCCTCAGTTTACTCATCTGTAAAATGAGCTGGAGAAGGAAACAACAAACCCCCAATGGGGTCACAGAGAGGCTGACACGACTGAAATGACTAAATAACAACAACATAGTGGGAAGAATGCTGGATCTGGAGTCAGAAGACCTGCATCTGCCATCTAATAGAGAAGTGACCCTAGTCTAGTTACTTAACCTCTCTAAGCTTCGGTTACCTCATCTGAATACCAGGTTGGACCAAGTGGCCTGTGAGGTCCCTCTCTACTCTAGACCTCGGCTCCTATGGTCTCTGCTCTCACGTATCACCTATCTCAACTGATGCTGATTTCCATCCATTCAGGTCCATGTACTCCCAAAAATTTGCCCTCAGAGCCCCACCCAACCTAGGGGTCTTCCTCAGTTTCTCTTGATATTGAATATCCAAGGACACTTTGATGATACACCTGTTATCTTTCATTTTGGCTGTGTGACCTGCCCATCTTGTTTGTCATTTGTTCTTAGAGGACAAGCTTAATTCTGCCTCCCCCGGTTGTCATGGGTTCTAGGCAGCTCTGGCCTTGCCGTGTGCCTCTTTATTGCCTCTCTGGGGGATACCAGTTTTCAGTCCTTTGCAGACGGAAAGGTCCATGTCTGGAAGCTTTAAAACAATATTGAAAAAATACTGCCTTTACAAAGATGGGCTTTGTTGTTGTTTGTTTGTTTTCAGGAAGAAGCTTGGGGTCATTCAAAGAAACTCTTGTTTCCCAGAGGCTGCTCCTTCTTCCTGTCCGATTCCAGGCCCAACTTGTCTATGTTACAGTGTTTGCCCAATATAGAATCGCTGCCGGACGGGCCGATGGCACATCCTACTCTGAACAATAGGCATTCTTTGTTTGTTTCATTTTTCCTGGGTGTGTAGTTAGACCACACTCTTTGGAGTGGATATGGATCTCATCCTGGGCCTTTCCACCATTATTAGCGTGATGATCTCTGCAATCAAGAGTGGTTCATTTGGTCATTTTTCAGCCGTGTCTGACTCTTTGTGATGCCATTGGGGGTTTTCTTGCCAGAGATACCGTAGTGGTTTGCCATCTCCTTTTCCAGCTCATTTTACAGATGAAGAAACTGAGGCAACCAGGGTCATACAGCTAGTGAGTGTCTGAGCCTGGATTTGAACTCAGGAAGAGGAGTCTTCTTAACTACAGGCCTGGCACTCTATCCACTAGTGCATCTAGACCAAGACTTCTTAAAATATGGGTCTTGACCCCATGTGGGTTTGAGTAACACAATGCCAGGGTCAGGAAATATTTGGCAACAGAAAAAAGCATATGTATACCTATTTTATATACCTATATACCCAAGGTTGTACAAAAATTTCTCAGGCAAAAAGGAGTTTTGAGTAGAAAAAGTTTAAGAAGCTCTGACCTAGACTAAGAATGACCAGAACTCTTCAATTGGAATTTCTTCCATGACAGTGGTGACCACACCTTTAGTGAGCATTCCATTCATATCCCTGTTTTGCTTGTTGCCTGACACTAATGATCTTTGAACAAGGTTATCTCTGGTGTATCTTTTGAGGAATCTTAATTAACTTTTATGTACACACAAGAGTACACATTTAAGGAAGTGTCTTATTCTACTGAATCAAATGGGTGTGTGTGTGTGTGTGTGTGTGTGTGTTTAAATTGTAAGAAACAAATAATAAATATGATGGGATCTTAGACGCAGATGGGCAATGAATGGGCCCAGAATTGAAAAAGGGAAAGAGGGAAGTCTGGAACTCAAAGAACGTTTATTGACTCCAAGTTTCCCAGGGAAACAAAGGCTTATCTTTTCATTACAAATATTTCACTAGTGTTGCTGAAAGACCCTGAGATCTTGAATATGGATGCTTCCAAAAGGCTTGAGATGAATATCACATAGAGGACCACAGTATGGTGCATGGTGAGAGAGAGCAAATGACAACATGTAACAAGGAACGCTAAAGAAGAAGACAATTCAATAATAAAAATGGAAGATGGGTTGGTCACTTGGAGAGAGCAAGAGACAACAAGCTGACAGGGCTCACAGGTGGAGCTGTTGAGAGAAAGGAAGGAAGCTTTTCACCATGTGGCATGTACACCCTTTGGGAAATGTTTGGGGAGACATGAATGAGAGTCCACAGGGTGGACAGGCAGGTGGCAGATCCATTTGAGCTCTTGTATTCTCTACATGGTTCAGTCAATTGCACGATTTTAAAAATATGGTCTATCATAGGCTAAATCCTAGACTGATCTTTGAATTTTCAATGATTAGCACAATATTTGGCATACAATAAGTCCTTAATGAAAGATCTGTCTGTCTGTCTGTCTGTCTATCTATCTATCTATCTATCGTCCATCCCATCCATCTATCTATCAATTCTGTCTGTATGTCTACGTAGATATCTATATCATCTATTTCTTTAGATTATTTTCATAAATACTTTATATAAATGGGAAAGTAAGTATATAGGTTGGTAATTGTTGATGCTCTCTTTGAAGGTAGGGAGGAGTAAGGTTCAGGCTTTTTCCACTTATGATATTCTTCCATACTTCAGATACTTTGAATATCACTGCCCCCCCATACCCTCACATCTAGGTTATCTCCAGGATGGCTCTCTGTTATGCTAATCCATCTTTCCCCACTTTGTTTCTCTTGATGCATTTCTATTTCCTCTCAAAGCACATGAGAGACAGTGATATGAAAGTCTCAGTGTTGAAGTCCCATTGTCCTTGGGTGGGGAGAATTTGTAATAAAAATCCTTGCAGGGGTTTTTCAGTCTTTTCTTTTCCTTGTCCTTCTTTCAACTTCATCTGTAAATGTCCTTAAGATAAATTGGCTTAGGAGGCTCTTTAAACTGGATTTACCCTCCACTATTTCTCTTTGTTTTATGAAGCTGCTTGTAATGATCCTTCCTTCTCCCTGTGGCTTTAAGCATCTAAGCACCAATAAGCATACCCTATGAACTGGTACTGCCATTGGCTGCAGTATCTCTCTTCTTGGCCAAGAAGCCAAGTGTTTGCTGACCATGGTGGTTTTTATAGTATTTTGGTGTCCTCGTTTTCAAAATTGATTTGATTTGGTTAAATCCATTTAGCAGCATGGCAAAATAGAGAGCCATCTGTGGAGGCAGAAGACTTGACTTCAGGTTTGGCTGTGTGGCTATGGGAAACTGATCTAATGTCTCCGTGCTTCAGGCAACTCTCCAAATCTGTAAGTTCTGGAGAGCACGGTCATCTTCATTGATGGAGAGAGTGTTCTCACTAGATAGTTCCCCATACAAATGAAATTCCCGGTGCAGTCCTTATCAGTATAAATTCAGTATGGAACAACTGTATTCAGTGTTTACATCGGGTATGTATCCCATTTTCCCAAACTCAATAAAAACTTGATAATGATTAGGTTTGAGTTGTTTTAGTTGCACATTTCATACTCCCCCCCCCATTTTTATTCTTTCTCCCAGCTTTATATTTCTTTTGATCATTACTCTACCGAGTTGGGGGTCTGACTATACACAGGCAGCTGACACGGAAATGACTCCCACATTAGCGATGACTCATTTCCTGACTGGTAAAATATAGTCAATTTCATTTTTGTTGTTGTTGTATTACTCCTGCTCACCAGGGCCAGCATCTCCTCATTCTTTTCTTGAAGGAAATGTGAACTATGGCTCAAATCAACAAACACTTATCAAGCACCTACTATGTGCTAGACGTTGTCCTGAGCAGCTAGGGATCTAAATACAAGTAAAAAGAAAGCTGGTCCCTGACCTCAAGGAGCTTCCATTCTAATGGGGAAAGACAGCACCCAGAAGGGAGCTAAAAAGTGGGGGAAGCACTTGGAGGAAGATACCTGCAAGAGAGAGACAAAGTAGAGTCTGGAGAGCCAGGAATGGAGTATGGAGAGGAATGGAAGATGGACTTGGCCAAGGTGCCTTCTTTGCAATGGAGCTTCTGGGAAGAAGTGAAAACCCAGAGGAAGGGGCTACATGGTATGAGGCTGGGGAGAGGCTATGCCAGTAGAGCTCAAAACCTTGACAATCCTACCAAGATGGAAAAATTCTGAGCACGGACGGGATAACGAATGTTATCTCTATTTTCTGAAGAGCAATCTAGCTGAAGTTGGACCCACAAGATGAAGATTTTTCTGCCTCAGCAACCTTTAAGTATAATCTATTAAAATTTGGAGGCAGCTAGGTGGTGCAGTGGATTGAGCACTGGCCCTGGAGTTAGGAGGACCTGAGTTCAAATCTGGCCTCAGATATTTAACACTTACTAACTGTGTGACCCTGGGCAAGTCACTTAATCTTAATTGCCTCACTAAAAAAAAAAAAAAAATTGGAGAGTTGTAATCTGAACCAGTGAAGGGAGTATGCACACTAAAGAAATCATTTGTACTCTTAAGCATCTTCAGCTAATTCTGACATTATTCTCACAGGGCTGTCCCGTCAGCATCATCTATTGCTGCTCTTGCTTCTGTCATCTATATATGTCTTTGAAAAATCATGGTTGGTAATTAACTGTGCATCGCCAGTGACTCTGACTTCCCGGCTGTCCAGTGAACAAGACATTCAATCTCTACTCCTGGCATGTCTGTCCCCAGTGTCTGGAAGGCTCTACTTCCTTCTTCCTTTAAGTCCCAACTAAAAAAAAATCATCTTCTACAGGAAGTCTTCCCTAACCTGTGCTGATGTTAGTGCTTTTTCTCTTTTAATTATTTCCTATTTATCCTACTAGAGTTTGTTGTACATATTTGTTTGCTTATCATCTCCTACATTAGACTGTAAGCTCCTTGATGGTAGGGGCTGCCTTTTCTTTCCTTTTTCGTTTTAAAGTAAAAAACATTTTTATTTATAGTTTTGAATTCCAACATTAATCCCTCCTTCCATCCTTCCCCTCCCCCTCCCTCGAATGGCAAGTAATCAGATATGGGTTATACATGTAGGATCACGTTGAATTCCCAGTGCTCAGCACAATGCCTGGCACATAGTAGGCACTTAAGTCCTTGATGGTTTGTTAAATCTAACATCCTATGAAGTCAAACTAAGCATAAGATTCTTTGTGTAGTAGAAAGAGTTCTGCGCTAGAAGTCAGGTCTTTGCGAAGTCACTTCTCTAGGACTCAGTTTCTTTTTTTTTTTTAATTTAGGGGTTAAAATAGATGTTCTCCAAGGTGCCTTCTAGCTCCAACATCCTATGTTCCATATTCCCAGGTTCCTTCCAGTTCTAACTTTTGGTGTTCTCAATGTCCTTCCAGATCTGACATTCCATTTTACATTCTTCCCCTGCTTTTATATTCTGTCTTATTATTCTCTGTCCTAAGGCTCTTTGTGACTTTAATACTCTATGCTTTTTGTTCTGATACTCTGTGTTCTCAGGTTCTTTCCACCTCTAATATTCTGCATTCACTGATATTTTATGTTCTAATTTTCTACCTTTTAAGGTTCCCTTCAACTCCGACATTTTACCTGCTAACGTTTCGTATTCTGGGGCCTTCTTCTAGCTCTGGCATTCCATGTCTTATGTTCTCACATTCTGTGTTCTCAGGTTCCTTACAGCTTTAACATTTTAGTTTCTAATATTTTGTATTTAAAGCTTTTTGTTCTGTGTTCTGAGGTCCCTTGGAGTCTTAACATTTTATAACTCACTCTCCTGTAAATAGATGTCTCTCATTGTTGGGTCAGCAACTCTAGGGTCAGCAGAGACCATAATCTAGAAGGGACCCACCCTTTGGTGACAGTAATTTAGGGCTAAAGGATCAACTGTTTATTGCCCAGACCCCCAAACAAATGGACTGTGGTACTGTCTTGTCAGGGCTGGAAAGGATTGAAGAAAATGTTCATTCAGATGTTATTGGTCATTATTCTTCAGTAACTAGAGACAAAACTGCATTGATTGGATTGAACAAATGGCCCCTCTGTAGTCTCCACCAGCCTTGGTCTTCAATTTAGCAACTGCCCAACCCCCAAGGTAGGTTGACTATGCAAATGCTTAGCCCTAGTTAGATTCTTTTGTCTATATGGGTTTTTATTTTATTTTATTTTTTTTAGTGAGGCAACTGGGGTTAAGTGACTTGCCCAGGGTCACACAGCTAGTAAGTGTCAAGTGTCTGAGGACGGATTTGAACTCAGGTCCTCCTGACTCCAGGGCCGGTGCTCTATCCACTGCGCCACCTAGCTGCCCCTATATGGGGTTTTGAACCTTTCAAAATGTTTTAATATGGGACTGCTCATTATAGACCCCAAAGCATTGTAAGTTGAGTGGGGAATGTATTATTATCCCCATTTTAGAGATTTTTTAAAAAGAAGATTCACGGAGGTTTAGTGATTTGCTCAAATCACTCAAGTGGTTGGTGGCCATGGAGTGGTTGGAGTAACAGAAAAAAAAAGAGAATCACTAAGACCCTAATTCTTCACCCCATTTTTCATCTCATTTGTCTTTTGAGTTTTGCATAAATCCCAACATTTCTCAGGGGCCTTAGTAGCGTTTATCCAGCTCAAAAACTGGGGGCATGGACAGAGAGTTCAATTTGGAGACAGAGACCTTGGATTCAGCATGGGGAGGTTTGGAATGTTGGGCTCAAAAAGATTTAAAAACTGGGTGATTCGGTGTTAATCCCTTGACTTCTCTTAGCTTTGGTGGACCAATATTTAAAATGAAGGAAATAATGTTTATGGCATCTATCTCACAGAGTTGTAAGGGAACTGCTTTGTAAACCTAAAAATATTCTGTTGTTGTAATCATTGTCGTTGTCGTCATCGCTGTCACCCTCCTCCTCATTTCTTTTGATATAACTTTGGGCTATTTGCTTGACTTTAAAGTTTCTTAATCACATGATTCTTTCATGGACTCCTCAATCAGTGTTTTCTTAGCCATTAAGTAGTTCAGATTGACAAGCTCAGCAAGGTAAGTAGAATGAAATGACAATTAAAATAGTTAACACTATCTTGGGTTTCATTAAAAGAAGCAGAGATGAGGACCAAGAATTTCATCTCTATTTTGGTCAGACCCCATGTTTGGCTTTTGTTTTGGATGTCACATTTTAGGAAGGACATTAGCCAGCTAGAGCATGTTTGCAGGACACAGGATGGTGAGAAGGACCTGTGAGTGTCGGATGAACAGGGGAAAATGCGGGCAGGGTATGATAGCAGCCATCATATCTCTGAAGTATAGTCCAAAGGAAAAAGGATTCGGCTCACAGCAATAGAGATTTAGAGATGGAAGGTAATTTGGCAGTTAGAAGACAGCAGAGTGCACAGAGCGCTTGGTCTGGAGTGAGGAAGACCTGAGTTCAAATCCAGCCTCAGACACTTACTGGCTGAGTGACCCTGGGTAAGTCACTTAACCTCTGTCTGCCTCTTGTTTCCTCAACTGTAAAATGGAGATTTTAAGAGCATCTATCTCTCAGGGTTATCATGAGGTTTGTAAAACTCGCAGCATTGTACCGGACACACAGGAGGCAGTTAATAAATGCTTGCTTGCTTGTTTTCTTCCTTCCCCCTGTCCCAATGTTCTCTGATCTAGATTCCTTCCCAGCTCTGACATTACTTTTGTTGTTGTTGTTGTTGTTGTTTTTGTGGGGCAAAAAAGGTTAGGTGACTTGCCCAGTGTCACACAGCTAGTAGGTGTCAAGCATCTGAGGCTGCATTTGAACTCAGCTCCTCCTGAATCCAAGGCCAGTGCTTTATCCACTGCGCCACCTAGCTGCCCCCTCTGACATTACATTATAAAGTCTCTTTCCACTATAATAATCCATTGTTCTATGGTTTGGGCCACATGGAATGTTCTGGGTCCTTTCTTCTTTGAATATTAAAGTTTCAGAGCATCTTTTTCCCCTCTAATAGTCTTTGATGTTCTAACAGCCTGTGTTCCAAGGCTCCTTCCAGTCAGGGTATTCTATGCCTTCTACTCTGACATCCCATGTCTTCAGGTCCTTTCCAGCTCTGATATTGTTTGGTTCTAGGGATTCTTCTAGCTACAACCTTCTGTGAGTACAATGATCTATGATCTGTGATTGTGAAGATGAAGAGAGAAATGAGATTCTGCGACATTCTATCTGCCAGATTTTTATTACATGGTCATTCCTTTTTCTTCTATGTGTTTGGGGGATTTTTCTTCCTTTTTAAAAAATAAATAATTAATTAATTTAGAATTTTCTCCCACCTTACATGTAAAAACAAACTGTAACGTTGATTTTGAAAACTTTGCCTTCCAAATTCTCTTCCTCACCCCCTCCCCTCCCCCAGAACTGAAGACATTCAATATAAGTTATATGTGTTCAGTCATGCAAAACATAGCAGACAAAAACACTTTAGAAAAAGGAATCGGATTTTTTTTTTAGAAGAACCAGAGGGGCTGCTAGGTGGCGCAGTGGATGAAACACCGCGCCTGGATTCAGGAGGACCTGAGTTCAAATCTGACCTCAGACACTTGACATTTACTAGCTGTGTGACCTTTGGCAAGTCATTTAACCCTTATTGACCCCCCCCCAAAAAAAAACCCAGAAAAACAACAACAAAAAGAACTAGAAACCACTAAATATTACTTTATTAAATTGATACCCAACTTTTGAAAAGCAGATCTGAAATTCACATACCTCCAAACTGAAAGCCTAGTCAGTACACTGGAAATACATTCTTTCTCTGTGTTTCAGGAAATGGATGGAGGATTATTGATTTAAAAAACAAAAACCATATTTCTGGTAACAAAAAAAATGCCTTTTGGTATTGCTCAGATTCAACATGGTTACATTTACTCCATTTGACATTAAGGGAAAAAAGAAGAAAGAAGGAATCTTGAGAGAAAGAAAAGGAGAAGAAAGGAGTGGGGAAGAGAAGAGAAAAAATGCAAAGGAAAGTTTCCAGGTCCAGGGACCATTGATTGCTTTTTTTTTTTTTTTTGGTGAGGCAATGGGGGTTAAGTGACTTGCCCAGGGTCACACAGCTAGTAAGTGTCAAGAGTCTGAGACCGAATTTGAACTCAGGTTCTTCTGACTCCAGGGCCGGTGCTCTATCCACTGCGGCACCTAGATACCCCCACTGATTGCTTTTCTATCTCAGCTTTTGGTACAGGCATACCCATGAGGATGGGGAAGGGACCAAAGGTGTTACATGTACCCCAGAAGTGGAATGGGGACCTCGGTTGGCACCTCTTTAAAGTGTCATGGGATCCTAGAATGTGGATGACATATCTAGATTTGAAAGGAATCACACCCCGTCATTCTAGAGATAAGGAGCTGTGACTCCCCACGGTCACAAGGAGTGAGCATCAGTGGCAGAATTTGAGCCCAGAACTATGGAGTCTGGCGTTCAATTCATACTTGTAGGTTTTGTGAAGCAGAACTCATTGTCTTGCTTTTTGGTATCTTCTGTTCAGTAGAGTTCAGGTGGTTTGCAGCAGAACCTGATGCAAAGGATGTGTGTGTGTGTGTGTGTGTGTGTGTGTGTGTGTGTGCCCACATGCATGTGAGAGCCAAAGACAGAGCCAGACACAGAGACAGAGAGAGAGACAGAAATAGAGACAGAGTGACAGAGACAAACACAGAGATAGACAGAGATAGAAACAGAGAAAGATAGAGACCGAAAAGTGGAGACATACACACAAAGAGACCCAGAGAGACAGAAACAGAAACAGGGGGAGAGAGAGAAACAGAGAGACAACACAGACAGACAGAGACAGAGATGAAGAGACAGAGACTGAAGATAAAAAAGGGAAAGAAGGAGGGAGATCCAAAACAAGTGATAGGACTGGGGTCCCCTAAGATATACAAGAAGAAAAAGCATTAATTTAAAAAAGTTTGAACTCCTTTGCCACAGAATTAAGGGGAATAGCAAAGCCATTATCCAGGACTCCACAACAGACTAAAGTTTGTGTCTGGTTCAAAATCTCTGCCATTAGCCGACAAGTCACTTTACCCCCTGGCTCCTGGGCAGTGAGAGGCTGGGGCCAGCCTGACTTCAGATCTTTGGAGGATGTGCTGGGCCATCACCCGTCATCTTGACTTTCTTCCTGCCACTGGACTCTGATGATTCTGGAGGAGAGAGTGAGGCTGATGACTTTCCCCAGCCCTGCTTCACTTAAATCCAATTCATGCGCAAGTCAAGACATCACCCTCTTGACGTCATTAGTCCTCTTTGAGAACATAGGATGAACAACAAGGGATGTAATGAGTCAGATGTGAACCCGTCTATTGAACTTCTCCTGACAGGTCCCACTTTCACCAGGCGCTTCCCTGTGTTCCAAGATTCCTAGATAGACTTCTTTTTTTTTTTTTTCCTGTTTGGACTTTACAAAGCTTCCTGGTGGGTAGTTTTAGTCATAGTGACAAGCAGCTTGTTGCAGGGTGTTGTGAAGACAGAGATCACGAGTTGTTCTGCTGTTGAAAGAGAAAAAGAGAAAAAAAAGAAGAAAAAGAAAGTGTTTTTAGAAATCCAAGTGGGACTGAAACTCAGAGTTCAGTCTCTTAGAGTTCTGTATTTCTTAGATTTGGAATGAAAGGGCGTGGGTGTGAAGTTTGGCTCTGCTACTTACCATCCTGTGTGACTTTGGGCAAACCATTCCCCTTTCTCAGCCTCAATTTCCTTCTCTGTAAAATGTGTGTGTGTGTGTGTGTGTGTGTGTGTGTGTGTGTGTGTGTGTGTATGGCTGGACCAAATGGCCTTCAAAGAGGCCTTGAAATCTATATGACTTTATATTCTCTTCTCCCTATCCCTTTGATAATTTCCCTAGAGAGGTGGCAAAATAGATGAAGAGCATTGCGCCTCCATTTTCTCATTGCTTCAATGGGGATGACCACCCTTATGTTCCCTAAGGTCCCCACCTGGTATGGAGAAAGAACATCATAAGCTGAAAAGTACAAGCAGAGAGGCTGGTCATGCTAAGGGCCCCGGGGGCAATAAAACACAAGATAGCCTAGACGTTTAAAGGAAGGAGGCTCCATTTTAAAACTGAACTGGTCAGTGAGGATTTCCTGGAGCAGGTGGTAGGTTCATCTTGATGAATGCCTGGGTTCTCAATACACAGAGTTGGTGGGGAGCAGCTGATGCTTTGTGAGGTGGAGGGAGGGGAAGGGATGCTGGATGGCTCTGAGTGTTCAAGCCCAGGTAACTTGCAGTGTTTGAGTAATAGCTGACGTAATACCCAGAGGATCATGGGACCATAAACACATAGGAAATCAGGAAGGGGGAGGGCATGGGAGATGGGGGGGATGACAAATAATGAATGCTTTGGGGATTTGAGATGATGGTGATAAATTCATAAGGAGATGCTCAGGTTTGGGATTCATCATAGCTGAGGTGAGCACTGAACTCAGATGGGGAAGGGATAGCTGAAGGAGAGGACATAGAGAGAGGAGAAAGGACTGAAGGCAGAACTTTGAGCAGTTTGAACATTTGTAGGATAGAAGGAGGGGCCATGGAATTGTCCCAAAGGGACAATCAGAAATTTAGAGGAGACCTGGGAGAGTGTGGCATCATGGGAACAAGGGAGAAGCACATTTCAAGAAGAAGGGGATGACTTAGGGACAGCTAGGTGGCGCAGTGGATAGAGCACTGGTCTTGGAGTCAGGAGGACCTGAATTCAAATCTGGCCTCAGACACTTGACACTTACTAGCTGTGTGACCCTGGGCAAGTCACTTAACCCCCATAGCCCGCAAAACAAAAACAAACAAAAAAAAAAACAAAGAAAGAAAGAAAAAAAGAAGAAGAAGAGAATGGCCAATAGGGTCAAAAGCAGAAGTCAAGGAAGATGAAGAGTAAAAACGAGGGTTGGAAGGTAGTGTCAATCTCCAAGTAGGATCATGGAATTATAGGACTTTATCTTGAAGCAACTCTAAAATCACGTACTTTAACCCCATCGTTTGATAGATTTGGAGATGAAAGGACTATTTGAGGTCTTCTAATCCAACCTCAACTGCATAGGTTAAGAAAATTGAGGCCTGGAGAGGTTGTGATTGGATCAAGGTCACAAAGGATAAATTCAGGATTTGAACTTAGGCTATTAGACTCCATATTCATCACTCCTTCCACTGTACTATACTGCATCCTTATTTCAACATTAATAATCACTGATAAAGTTATATTCAGGTGGCTCATCACAGGTGTGTGTGTGTGTGTGTGTGTGTGTGTGTGTGTGTGTGTGTGTATGTACTTTCCAAGACTATGCCAACTAAGCCCAAGCTTGGCCATGTTCAACCATTATACCAGGAAAGTTTTTGTTCCTTAAAGAGCTGTGTCTGCTTTGTATAGGCCACTCTAGCTAATAATAGAGAAGCTCAGCTCCAAGGCTGGATGTGTAGTGATCAATTCTGAATCACCAATGGGTCTCAATGATTCAAGAGATCCCTGCAAAGATACAGCTTACAATCCATCCAAGCCTACTCATACGGTTGGACTCAGCCATACTCTCTCCAAAGTTTGCTACAGAGGGGTGGGATGGCAAACCCAAAGTGCCAGAAGTCTTCACCCATCATTCCAACATAAAGAGGGTACCAGTGGGGCTCTGTTTCCATCCATCCATCCATCTACTTGTTGTCCTTTGCTCTTAACATATGTAAAGCCTATCTTCTCCTTCTGTCATGCAATTCTTGGTGATTTCCTTTGTGAATGGAATAAGCCAGTTCTTATAATAGCTCACTTTACTTATATTACCTCATTTGCTCCCCACAATAATCCCAGGTGGTAAGGGCTATCCTTAGCTCCATTTCACAGATGAGGAAATGGAGGCAGAGAGAGGTTCAGTGACTTGCCTGGGGTCACACAGCTACTGTTGAAGACAGCATTCAAACTTGAGTCCATTCTCTGGAGTTCTTTGCTGCTTATATGTTATAGCCTGCTCTGACCCACCATCTTCCTTTCCATTGCCCTCTATGTGACATTCATCTTTAGTTCTTCAGAGACCAGGGTGTCCCAAGTTTTACCATCATATAGCAGCAGGCACAGTGTCCTTTAGTCTTGTGTGTGTCTGTCCCCCATCTAATTCTTCAGTGATGGTGACGCTGATATGGTAGAAAAGAGATCAGAAGAAGTCTCCAAATCATCCAGCTGGGGGACCATCTATCGACATGAACCTGGCTCCTGGTACTCATATATTATGAGATACTGGTTCCAAAGACTGTCCACTGGAGTTTTTTAGTTCCAGATGCTACTTCGATAACTCTTTAAAGATTGCAAAGGATTTTATATACATTAACTTATTAGAACCACCAAACAACCGTGGAGCTATTATTTTCTCTACTTTACAAATGAATAAACTGAAGCCCAAGGCAGCACAGTGATTGTGTAGCTAGTCACAGAAGTCCCATCTGAACTGTCTTCCTGCTTGCAGGTTTAGACCTCTTTCCACAATGTTGATTTGGACCCAGGTGCTCTGACTCTTACCTCACTGTCCTGCTTTTGTCCAGGGCTGGGGCTGGGACTGATTTCTTTACAGAGGAGCTCAGATGGGCTTGCTTTGTTTTTTAAAGTTGTCACCATTTACAAAAAAATGTGCTTGGTAATAAAATTGTTTTTGTGGTGAAGATCCACGTGGGCGAAGGAGTAGGAGTGGGGATGGTCACTGTCAGGGAACACTAGAACATATGGTGGTCTGTTGGGAAAGTGCTTTGTGTTTGGGGTTGTTGTTAAACTTCCTCTTGTTATCTTTTCTGCATTACATAAGAGCTTCAAGGTCCATATGGTTTGTTACATAAGATCCCAAAGAATCAAGCTCTCGGTTCCCAGGCTGTTACTGGGGTGCCGTCTTCTGCCTTTAGTGCTGTGGAGAGAGACAACGATCTCTGTGTTCTTTGGTGTTTTCATTTCATTTTTGTTTCTCCTCTAGAAAATGCAAATAGGTAGGGACAGGTTAAATGCAACATTCATTAAAAAAGGAAATAGTAATGAGTTGCCTGTCACTGGTGGTAATTAAGGAGAAGCTGGATGACTCTTTGCCACTTTTTTATCCAGTTCCATTATTTGTGTTCCTTCCCTTCTTTGGAATCCAATTACCTGCAATTTCCATCTCATATGCTTTGTAGTTTGCCCTCCAATCTAATAGAAATTAGACTCTGGACTGGCCAATCAGAAAGCCCTGGGTTCAAAGATGCTTCCTTAGATACTTCCTAGCTTTATGGCCATAAGCAAGTCACTTAAATTTTCTGAGGCTGTTTACTCATCTTCTCCAGAAGTCCTTCAGTGAAGAGGAGTCTCCAAATCATCCAGCTTTGGGACCATATATAGACATTACCCTGGCCAATTTCCCCTTTGGACATCTCTTAATGTTGCAAATTCTTCCTTGCATGGAAACCAAATTCACTTCTTGGCATCTGCACCCTCCCTTGCTCCAATGTCCTTTGGGTCCAAGGAAAAGAAGACTGCCACATGACACTTCAAATATTTGAAGACACCCCTTATATCCTGACCCAGATAAACACCCCCAGCTCCTCCAATTTCTAAAATATCAACTATGGGTCTACTATGTACAAGGTGCTAGGCATCAGGGAAACAAAGGCAAAGTGAAACAATTGTCACCCTCAAGGGCCTTACATTTTCCTTAGGTTATTAATAGGTAAAGTTAAAAGACTCCAAGCCACATTTTCTGTCTCCAGGTCCAGGGCCTTTGAATTACACCAAAGGCAACAGCCGAGAAGCAGGTAAATTGTGGGAAGAGCCCAGGATCAGGGATCTGCATATTTGGGGTTTCAGTCATGGCTCCGCCACTAAGTAGCCGCGTGACCTCTGGAAAATCATTTCATCTCCCCAGGCCTCAGTTCCCTCATCTGTAAAATAAGAGGGTTGGACCTGATTGGTCAGTCAGCCAAGATTTTTTTATATGATTTATTAAATGATCCCTAAGTTCCTTTAGAGCTCTCAAAGTCAAGGTCAGCTCCATATTTTTTACATGCCAACACCTCTGATCAAGGAATGGAGGTGTATTTATAACCACAATTAATTCTCAGAATGGTAGTGCAAACAGAAGGGTAATTCATTAATTTACTAATGATCCTTCTTTTAGAATACAGAGTTCTACTCAATTACTTTTGACATCAGTATCCTACATTTATGACCTAATAACCCTAAAACATCTAGGCTTTTTTTCCCCTCTCACTTATAACATTTTATGAAAGGTTCCTTGTCCAGAAAGAACGCAGCTGCTACAAAATTAGAAAGGCTAATGAGACTAATTGGCCAGCCTGGTGATCTTCATTAGCCCTGGCCACAAGCTGGGGTGAAGTCAACGTGGCTGTTCAGGCTTCCCTCCAAAGCAAGATGGCTTCATGGACTCGGATTCTCCTGCAATCAGGGAAATAAGGATGAAGATGGAATCCCATTTGGTGTTAGAAGTGGCTTCTAGACCGAATAATAATCTTTGCTAACATCTGCTGGTTTCTTCCTCCCAACCCCAACTCCAAACAAGAAAGAAATTAGAATTTAAAACAAAGTTAGCTTCTGTGATCCCTTAGAATCCATAACGTCTGAATTGAGATGTACTTTTGAACACACAATGTTAGAGCTAGGAGTGACTTTAGAACACAGTGTTAGAACAGCAAAGGTCATAGCGGGGAGGGACATCAGAAAATAGAAACTTATGTGCAGATGATGAATTCTTAACCAAACAAGGGATGGAGGCAATTAGAAAAGATAAAACAGATAATTTTGATTGCATAAAATTGAAAGGCTTTTGTATAAACAAAATTAATGCATCTAAGATAAGAAAGGAAGTGGTAGACCGGGAAAAAAGTCCTTTGTATTAAATGTCTTAGATAATGATTTAGTATTCAAAATATATTAGACAACTAGTAAAAATATATAGGACAAAAAGCTTTCCCCACTAAATGAGTAGTCAAAGGATATGAACAAACAGTTCTCAAAAGAAAAATCACAAACTATTAACAGCCCTATGAAACAATGCTCTAAAATCGCCAGTAAGAGAAATTTAGATCAAAACAACTCTGATGTTTGATCTCAAATCTAGAACTTTCATAAAGACATCCACTTATGCAAATAATCAATGCTGGAGAGATTATGGAAAAATAGACACAGTAATGCATTGGTAGAGGAGCTGTAAATTAGTACAACCATTTTGGAAAGCAACTTGGAATTAAACAAATGAAGTGGTCTGCTTTCATCCATGGGTAGGCACATGTCCCAAGATAGTCACTGATAAAAAGAAAGAATATACATATTCATGTATGTGCACACACGTAATATTTATGGCAGCTACTTGTGTGATAGCAAAGAACTAGAAACAAGTAGGTGCCTCTCAGCTAGGGACCAGCCAAACTAATTGTATGAATTATATGGAATGAATGGGATATTATTGTCCCATAAGACAGAGGTGTCAAACATGTGGCCCATAGGCCCGCAGCATTTCCAAGTGTGGCCTGAACCAGATTAAAACATAATTGGGAGGGGCAGCTAGGTGGCGCAGTGGATAAAGCACCAGCCTTGGATTCAGGAGGACATGAGTTCAAATCTGACTTCAGACACTTGACACTTACTAGCTGTGTGACCCTGGGCAAGTCACTTAACCCTTATTGCCTGACCAAAAACAAACAAACAAACAAAAACCCCAAACAAAACATCAAAAAACAAAGAAACAAACAAAAAACCCCATGTAATTGGGAAACATTTATCAAAATAAGTAAGAATACAAAGAAACAGATTTACTATTATAGTTTATAAATACTGAGGAGCATGGGAAGACTTACATGAATTGATGGGAAGTGAACTAAGCAGAACCAGGAAAACAATGTACACAAATGACTCTAATGATGTAAATGGAAAGCGACTGCCAAGCGACTGAAGATGAATCCTGCAAAATGACAAAGCGCAAGATTGGTTTTCCAAAAGAGACATGAAAAGACACCTCCCCTCATTCCTTTACAGAGGGGCACATGCACATGTATGTGTTCACGTGTTGAGGGGAGATCATGACTGTGCAATATTGTATGTAATGTCAGATTTTTTTGACGTGCTGATCAATTGTGTTGATTTTTATTCTTCTCTTCCCTTTCTTTCCTTTAAAAAAAGTTTTGATATGAGATGGCTCTCTGGGAGGGGAGAGGGGAAAAGATACAGGAGGGGATTTAGGCCATGTGAAAACAAAAGCTGTTGATAAATATCAATTTTTTAGAAGGGGACAAAAAGAAAATAGAATGTTAACACCAGAGAGGGTCTTAGCGTACAGGATGCCAGAGTTGGAAGGGACCTTGGCAGTTTAGAGATGTTATTGAAATCACCTAGTGCCATGGCCTCTTTAACAGAGGAAGAAATGGGGGCCCAGAGCTGTTTAGTGATTTGCTGAAGGTCACTCACTCACTCAGTGGCAAAACTCTGCCTACCAGCACCCTATGTTACAAGTTGTGCATTTTTCGATACTGTTCTTACTATGTGTCCAAATTGAGCTGATTCATTCTTACCAGTCCCTGGGGGAAATTCCAGAAGCAAAATCCAGGGTTGGTGGCTTGTGGCAGGGTTGATGGTGGGCACTGCCTACGTCTCTGGGCAGTGTGTTGGAAGGGCACTTTTCTATTTGCTTTACATGAAAACATGGGTCTCAAAAGGCTGACTTTGGATAACCTTGCAGATTCATGGAACCAGCCCTAGACCCTCCAAACATTCATACACATCCCCTCCTCATTCCTACTTTCATCTCCACATATATAGGATGGGAGGTACATTTATTCTTAGTACATCCCTTTCCAGAGATTCCTTTGCTACCATCTCTTAATAACCTTTCCCCTCCCCATCACCTCTTTCCTCCATGCCCCCTTGCCTTTGAGGATGACCATCCAAACCTATCCTCAAAGAGGTAGGATGGTATCATGCATTGAATACCACTTGGAGTCAAGAAGACCTGGGTTTGAGTCTGAGCTCAGATATTTACTAGTTGTATGAGCCTGAGCAAATCATTTATTCATTCTGTGCCTCAGCTTCCTCCTCTGTAAAATGAAAGGGTTAGACTCAATGATGCTGAGGTTCCTTCTAATTCTAGATTGACATTCCATGTTCTAATCTAACACCTGATAGAACAGCCTAGAGAACCTTCTTCCTTTCTCAAGGAATTCAGCATCTGAGTGACAGTCTTCTTCTTCACCCCAGTACCCTCTGGGGGTTTTTTTTTTTAATACTTTTTTTTTTTTTTAGTGAGGCAGTTGGGGTTAAGTGACTTGCCCAGGGTCACACAGCTAGTAAGTGTTAAGTGTCTGAGGCCGGATTTGAACTCAGGTACTCCTGACTTCAGGGCCGGTGCTCTATCCACTGCGCCACCTAGCTGTCCCTTAGCTCCACTTCTGAACTTTTAATCCAAAGAGCCTGGGATCAAATTGTGGGAGTACCTGGACTAGGGCCACCCCACAGATAGAAGAAGCTTGGACTTTTCAGCATCATGGGAAGCCCTAGTAGAGGCCCTGAGATACTGCAACCCAGAGGGGGTCCTCATAAAGAAAACTGGGTCTGGATAGAGGCTCCAGAGAGCCTAATTAGGGCAGTTCCTTTTAGGCTACCGACAGAGTCATTGCAGGTCTTTAGGTTATCATTATTTTTGTAGGCAATCAGCATTAAGTGACTTGCCCAGGGTCACATAGCTAGTAAATGTCTGAACCTGGATTTGAACTCAGGTTCTCCTGACTCCAGGGTCAGTGCTCTAGACACTGAGCCACCTAGCTGCCCCTCTTTAGATTATCTCAAAGAAGGTCAGTCACCTGGCCAGAACTGGTGTTGTGTATAATCTGCCAACTGGAAGTTACACAGTGGTGGCATTGTAGCAGAAATGGAGAGAGATTCCTTGGTTTGCACTATCTTTCTCTATAAAATCTGGTCCAAATCCCCTGTTTCCTACATCATCCTAGAACAACAGCAGCTCCTTTGGTTTCTAGTTCCTTGGGGGTAGGTGTTTACTTATACACAAACTTTCTGCCTGGGTGGAGACTTTTCCGGTGGCCTGGTGCTGAGCCAGGTGAACCCATACTCTACCTTGTCCCATCCCTCTCAGGTGGTGATCCTTCAGTTGATTTTAAAGAGTTTTAAATGTTTGCTTTTTGGGAGGAACAAGGGTTCTAGTTAAGCTTCTTGAAACTAGAAGGAGGGAGACCAAAAAGGTTAATATAGCAGGCCATGCAGTAGGAGTCTTGGGCTGGGACACGGTCAGGCCAAGCTGAAGGCTGGGAGGAAACTGAGAGGGATTCTTCAGAACAACCTCCCTTTCTGGCCTTCGGCTATCTCTGAAGTCATGGTTCACCTTGGCCCACCATGTCAGCAGCTTCCTGGGGCTTAAAGAAGCTGGTGAGAGGAAAAGAAACCAAGAGGCGTTTTCCACTGTCATCCCATATCCACTCCAGCCATGTTTCAGCCTGGTGCTAGTGGTCTGAGGATGATCCTGTGGTCCTGGAGGTCTGAGGATGACCTCTAAGGGAACCATCTTAATTAATGGCAACCTGCTTTTCTTGTCCATCCTCCCATCCCTCAGCTTTCTGGGAAGTAGCATCTACCATCTTTCCATATGATTTATGAATCCTGGCCTTCAAGCTGGTAAAACCTGGGTTAAAGTCCCACTTTGACTCATACTGACTGTGACTCTGGGAAAGCTACTTAATATCTCAGCACTCTGGATGACTCTCTCAGACTCCAGGCTGAAGAGAAGGCACTGATCTGCACTGTTTAGAGGGAGTTTTATTGCATGGGAGTACCATACACCTGTAAAACCATGGCTCCAGTCCCTATCCCTCTCTGAGTGGCACTATCTTCCTACAGTCGTTTGCTCTTAGTCCATGTTTGAAACAAATGCTCATTCAGTGGCAGCAGAACACAGAAAGCCTGATCCATCCCAGCTTCCTCCCTCACTTTCAGCTTTGCCTGACCATTTCCTAGCCGAAGACTCCTCTCTCATGGAATACTATATCAACTTTCGTTTTGATCTCTCTTCCTCTAGCCTCAAGAAGCTGAATTGGCTCCCTAGTGCCCCTTCAAAACAAACATTTAAAGTGCTTTAAAATCAGCTGATCACTGTTGGTGGAGTTGTGAACTGTTCCAACCTTTCTGGAGAGCACTTTGGAACTATGCCCAAAAGGCAATCAAACCATGCATACCCTTTGATCCAGCAATACCATTTTTAGGTCTGTATCCAAAAGAGATAAAAGGGGATGTATGTGCTATTTGTACAAAAATATTTATAGTAGTTCCTTTTTGTGGTGGCAAAGAATTGGAAATTGAGGGGATGACCATCAATATGCCTAAACAAGTTGTGGCATATGATAATAATGGGGTACTATTGTGCTATAAGAAATGAATAGCAAGCTGATTTCAGAAAACCTGGAAAGACTTAGTGAACTGATGATGAACTGATACAAAATCAAGTGAGCAGAACGAGGAGAACATTGTACACAGTAACAGCAATAGCGTATGATGATCAACTGTGAATGAGTTAGCTCTTCTCAGCAATACAATGATCCAAGACAATCCCAAAGGAATCATGATGAAAAAAGCTATTTACCCTCAGAAAAAGATCTAGAGGCATCTGAATGCAGATCAAAGCATACTATTTTTTACATTCTTTTTTTTTTTCGTTTTTTTTCTTTTGGTCTGTTTCTTCGTTCACACATGACTAATATGGAAAGATGTTTTACCTGATTGCACATATATAACCTATGTAAAATTGCTTACTGTCTTAGGTAAGGAAGAAAATTTGGAGCTCAAAAATTTTTCAAATGTTAAAAATTATTTTTATAAGTAATTGGGAGAAAGGAAATATTATTTAAAAACTTGGCTGATGTCTAAAGACTGATTTCATATGAATCCCTTTTGTCTACTTTACATTCCAGTCAAATCAGCTGACTTCAGGTTCCCCAAACACAACATTTGATCTTTGGCCTTGAGGCCCTTGTACAGACTTTGTCATGACTGGAATGCTTTACTTCCTCACCTTCGCTTCTTGCCTCTTGCCTCTTGCCCCTACCTTGAGGCTCAGCCCCAAAGCTGCCTCAATCACCTTACTCCATGTCCCCTGCCCCCATTTGTTTGAGATCAATGTGCATTTACTGGGCCTATGTTTTGTTTTCACTCATCAATAAACCAAATAACAAACACTGATTTTAAATGAGAATTATGTACCAGATACCATACTAGGAGACAAAAAGAAACATTACTTGTCTTCAAGAACATGGGATTCCAAGGGCATAATCAACATTCACAGGTAGAAGTGCATGTGACAAAGCAAATAGTTATTGGTGTGCTCATTCCTTCCTAAAAGACTGTAAGTACCTTGAGAGTAGGGAGTATTTTTATTGCCTTTGAATCTTTGAATCTTAGTAAATGCTTGTTCAATTGAGTTGAGTTGAATTGAATCGAAAATATCATTCATCAACATTATAATCTGCTTGAGGGAGACCATGAACTTATAGTCAAGTTAATTTACTTATTCACAATTGTTTAAAAAGACTTTTTACGGGGCAGCTAGGTGGTACACCGGCCCTGGAGTCAGGAGTACCTGAGTTCAAATCTGGCCTCAGACACATAACATTTACCAGCTGTGTGACCCTGGGCAAGTCACTTAACCCCAATTGCCTCACTAAAAAAAAAGACTTTTTACATTTTTTTTAAAATGGGGCAATGAGGGTTAAGTGACTTGCCCAGGGTCACACAGTAATTAAGTGTCCAATGTCTGAGGCTGGATTTAAACTCAGGTCCTCCTAAGTCCAGGGCCAGTGCTTTATCCACTGCACCACCTAGCTGCCCCTCCTTTTTACATTTTTGTAGAGAAGTCTTCTTAACCCTTCTCACACTGGAAATCTTTCTGCTAGGTAGTCCCCCTTCTTCCACTAGTGAGTTCTTCCCAGGGGGTTCTATTTTGTGGAGAGGGTCATCCCCACAACCTTCTTTCCTTCCCCAGCTCTGTTCCTAATCTTCTAGACTTCAGAACCACCTCCTTGTTCCTTCTCTGTATTGTTTTCCTCCATTAGCTTCTTGAGAGTTAGGGACAGTCTTTCTTTTTTCCTGTATTTGTATCCTTAGCACTCAGCTCAATTATTGGCACATAGTGCTTAATAAATGTTTATTGTCTTGCCTTGCCTAGGGTCTGTGAACTAATTTGAAAAAAAATGTTGACAAGTATATTTCAATCTAATTGGTTCCTTGGTAACTTGCATCTTGTATTTTGTGCATTTAAAAACATCCATCTGAGAAGGGTCTGCTGGCTTCACCAGCCTGCCTGCCCAACGGGTCCGTGGTACACAATAGTTAAAGAGCCACTGTTGTAGGGCATTTTTATGATTACAAAAGCACTGTCAAATCCATGATTTCATTTGATTCTAAAAGAAGTGATTAAGCAGGGCAGATATTAGCCTTATTCTACACATGAAGGAAACTGAGATTCTGAGAGGGCAAGAGAGCTGCCCAGGGTTTCTCAGTGAGTGACCATGCCAGGAATAGAACCCACTTTCCTTTACTCCCAGAAAGGAAGCCATTATGCCAGTATGCTGCCCAGAACTCCAGGCAGGTCATACACATCTGGCTTCTGTCCAGGAACTGTCTTTAATTAAGCAGGGGTGTGGATTTTTCTCATCCTTTTCCTCTTTCCTGAGGATTAATATGAAACCTCCTTCCAACTTTTCTAAGAGCCTGGATCATGTTACCAGTTGTACCGAAACCAACATTCTGAGGAGTGTGGCTTGTCCTGTCCCTGGGATCCAAAGCGCCTCACCCCTATGGTGGCCAAGAAGTGCCAAGGTCAACTTTCAAAGCTCAATAGAAATAGAGATTAGAAGGAAGGAGAGTTTTGACCAAGGGTGGGCATGTCCAATCCAAATGGGAGATGAGGCTTCTGAACCTGGGGTCCACAGTCCCCAAAGGGGTGTACTGATACGTTTGCGGGGGGGGGGGTGCGGGGGGGGTCTGTGAACTTGGATAGGAAAACTATAGGCAATTACTTTCACTAACCTTCAGTTTCCTTTGTAATCCTATGCATTTTATTTCATGCATTTAAAAATATGATTCTGAGAAGGGGTCCAGAGGCTTCTTCCGAATGCCAAAGGGGTCTATGGAACAAGGAAGGATGTTATGATATTCTTAGGGAGGATGTTATGACAATCGGGGAAGCAAATTAAACTGTGAGAGAGGGATGGTAGCAGCTGTTAGTGATGCCATTAACCCTTAGACTACCGGTCCCTGTCTCATTCTACAGTTGTCTATAAACCAGGAGTGACAAACACACTGGGTGGCAACCATGATGCTGACATGTTCAGCCTGAACCAGATTAAAATATAATTGGGAAATATTTGACAAAGTAAATAAAAATATGATAACATATAGATAATGTTAATATGTATTTCTTTCAGTTAATATGTAGCTAGCAGAGAGCCTTATATATGATCTAGTGACCCCCATTTCTATTTGAGTCTGACCCCACTGCTGTAGACTACAGATAAAAGTATGGAGGTTCCAGGCTTTGGGGTGGCTACTTCCTAAATTGGTCCCTATTTCTATGTCGGCTAAGCTGAATGTGTTGAAATGAGGAAGAACAAGAGAATTAGATGAGACCTTTTCTTGAGTAACATGCTAGCAGGGGGTGTGGTGGTGGTCATACTAGTTATCTCTTTGGTTCCCTTTTTGTTGTATGTGTCCTTGAGAAAGTCTTATCTATTGGGCTGTGCCCAGAATCAGGCAGAGTGCACTGAAGGGCTGAGGGATGATAATAGTTCCAAGGTCAACAGTAGTTGTAACTGTTAGCCATAACTCCTTTGGTGCTGCTTTTGGGCATGCCCAAGTCAGAGGTCCCAGAGCCCTAGCTGGCAGTGATGAGGTAGCCCAGCAGAGAAAAAGGAAAATGCTCTTCATTTTCTGTGTCTTTCTTGTTTCTGACCACAATCTGCCTACCACCTAGGTCCCTCCTCTGGTTAGAAAATCTTCTGCCTTCTCCACCCACTAGCAGCTTCAACCCAAGTTAATGATTGGCTTTAATAATTAAAAATGAAGTAACAATCTGTAGTAAGATGTTCCTTTCCTCATTGCCAATGAAAATGGTTCGTAAGACCTCAGGCAGTTTACAGCATGGCCCAATTGAGTGTTGCTGTTGGTATCTGATTTGGGAGAATGTAGAGACTTGAAGAATCATTAGACATAGTAGTCAAAAAGGCTAATGTGATCTCAGGTTGTATAAACAGAAGCATAGTATTCAGGTCATGAGAGAAGGCATTGTCCTCTGCCCTGGTCCAACCACATCTGGGATGCTGTGCCAGGGGAACAGAACCAGAAAAGGAATTGAGAATCACAGAGAGGCAACAGAAGACTGCTGAGGGCAGATGGGGCAATAACTGACACTAAGGAGAAGACAGTAAGGGTTAACTCTTTGTTTTTGTCTCCTTTTTCTCTGATAAGGAGAATGGTCCTTGGGCGGAGGACAGAACAAAATTAGTTATCAGGAGGAGCAGATACTCAAGATAAATAAGGGATAGAGATGGAAGGAAGATTATAAGTTCTGCCCCTTTGTTTTATGGATGAGGAAACTGAGGCTCAGGGAGGAGAAGTGACTTGTGCAAAATCATACAGGGGGTAAATATATAGCATATGATATAATGTGATATAAGACAGCATAATACAACATAATTAATAGTATAATGTAATAACATGGAACAATAATAACCATTAGAATCCTCTGTCAGAGGCAGCTAGGTGGCACAGTGGATAAAGCACTGGCCCTGGATTCAGGAGGACCTGAGTTCAAATCCAGTCTCAGACACCTGACACTTACTAGCTGTGTGACCCTGGGCAAGTCACTTAACCCCAATTGCCTCACCAAAAAAACAAAACAAAACAAAACAAAAAAAAAAACCAACAACAACAACAACAACAAAGAATCCTCTGTTAGCTTTTGAGCTCCTTCACAAATTGGTTTCTTTCTGCTCTTCTGGTCTCCTTGTACATACTCCACTCATATCATCCATGGTCCAACTGCAATGGCTGCCTTGCTGCTTCTCATGTGGGACATTACATCTCCCTACTGGGCATGTTCTTTGGCTAGCTGTCATGCCCATAACTCTATCCCTCCTCCTCCTCCTCTCTACCTTCTGTCTTCCCTGGCTACCTTCCAATCCCAGCTAAAATCCTATCTCCTATCTTTCCTGAGCCTCCTTAATTCTAGCACCTTCACTCTGTTGATGATCTGATTTAGCCTACCTCTATGTTGCCTTAGAAACTAACTGTGTGACCCTGGGCAAGTCACTTAACCCTGTTCACCTCAGTTCCTCATCTGTAAAGTGAGCTGGAGAAGGAAATGGCAAAACCACTCCAAGAAAACCCCACATGGGGTCACAAAGAGTCAGATGTGACTGAAAAAGGACTGAACAACAAAACGTATTGTTTTGTACATAGTTGTTAGCATGTTATCTTCCCAATTAGAATGTGAACTCTCTGAGAGCAGGGACTGAATTTTGCCTCTCTGTGTATCCCAAACATTTATTTATTTGACCCCCACAGGATTTAATTATTTTTTTTGGTGTGGATTTAATTTCTTTAACGTAATTTTCAGTCATGTTATAGTAGCCATTGTGTGTATTGATTTCCATGGTTCTGCTTACCTCACTCTTCATCTGTTTATCCAAGTCTTTTCACATTCCTTCAAATTTCTCATATTTGTAATTTCTAACGACACAATAACACTCCCTTGCCTACATATTACGCAATACAATCATCCATTCCCCAACATATGGACACTCACTTTATTTTCAGTTTTGGGCTACCACAAAAAGTGTTGCTTTAGAGATTTTCCTTTATGTAATCATTCTTTCAGCATTCCACCTCTCTTGGGCTTCTATACAACAGTGGAATCAAAGGTATGGAGAGTTTTGTAACTTTTCTTATATTATTACCAAGTGTTTTTCTATGATGTTTGGGCCAATTTGCACTTGTACCCATGATGTATTAGCACTCCTGTCTTTCCAACAACCTCTTCAACATTGACTTTTTCCATCTTTTGTCATCTTTGTCAATCTGCTGGGTATAAAGTGAAACCTCAGAGTTGTTCTAATTTGCATCTTGATTATACTTAGTGATTTAGTGCAGGCTTTCATATGATTGTTGAGAATTTGCAAGTCTTTTTGAACACTTTGTTCATATTCTTCAACCACATACCTGTTGGGTGAATGGTTCTTACAGTTTACATACATTGGTTATTCCTTATATGTAGGACATTAGACTTTTATCAGAGAAATTTGATGCAAAGATTTTTTTCCCCCAATTGAAAGTCTCCCTTCTTATTCCAATTATATTGATTTTGTCTGTTCAAAAGCTTTAAGCTTTTGTTTAGTTTAAATTGTCTGTTTTTTCTTCGGATATTTCCTCTCTCCCTTGCTTGGTAATTAATACTCTCCCATGTCATTGTTGTGAAAGGTATCTCCTTCCATTCTTCTGTAATTTTTTCTTTTTAATGGTATGTTCTTTGATATTTATATTTCATATCCATTTGCATATGGTGTAAGATCCCATGGCAGGAAGGGCAGAGAAGGATATGATAAAATCCTTTCCAGATTTCCCATGAGTTTTTGTCATTTAAGAAGCCTTCCCCAAGCAATTCAAGTTCTTTGTTTTATTAAACCTTGAGCTACTGAGTTCCATTGTTCCTGAATCTTCTTTATCTGTGATCTGCTTCTCTATTTTTTTAACCAGTCCCAAACATGTTTGACAACTAGTAGTTGGTTTTGTTTTTTTTTTTAACTTGATGAAACAGTACATAGAGCCCTGGACTTGGAGTTAGGAAGTCCTGAGTCTGGATCTGACCTCAGACACTTACTAGCTATGTCTCTGTGAAAGCCACTTCCTCCCTCTGTTTCCTCATATGTAAAATGGGGATAATAATAGCACCCACCTTCCAGGTTCATTGTGGAGATAAAATGAGATAATGTTTGTAAAGTGCTTGGTAAGCCTGAAAGTACTAGGAAAATGCTAGTTATTGTTATTATTAACAATGTGATTTGAAGTCTAAAAGTGCTAATCTAGTGAGATTTTAACAAGCCATTTCATGAGATCATTCAATCATACAATTGTAGACAAGGTCAAGAAATGTAGACTGGATAATGGTACAACAAAATGGACTTGGAAATGTTGGAATGGCTATGTCCAAGGAATTACTAGTCTTTTTTTTTTTTTTGGGTGGGGCAATGAGGGTTAAGTGACTTGCCCAGGGTCACACAGCTAGTAAGTGTTAAGTGTCTGTGGCTGGATTTGAACTCAGGTCCTCCTGAATCCAGGGCCCTGCTCTATCCACTGCACCACCTAGCTGCTCCCTGAGTTACTAGTCTTTAATGCTTCAGTGTCATCCTGGGAGGAAGATTCCAATGAAACACGCTCTTGGCATCTCTGCTCAAGTCTATGCGTCACTAGAGTTTTATCAATGATTTAGACAAAGTCATAGAGGGAGTCAATCTCCAATATGTCGATGCCTCAAAGATGAATAGTTCTGGGTGGAAATTGTGTCATGGCATGGAGGTGTTGGGGAGCAGTGTGGTGGGTTTGGGTAGGGCTATGTATGATAAACTCTCACCAATCAGGAGCCCAGGATGTATTGTATTAATGTGTATAAATGTGTCTTCATCAAAAAAAATATAAGCTCCTTGAAGGCAGGGATCGTTTTTCATCTTCTCTTGATGACAATGACCTGGAAGTTCACTGTTCTCCGTTTCCTCCTTTTATTACATCTACCCCAATTGATACACAATAGGTCACATATTAATAGTTTATGAAGTACTTTCTTCTCAAATAATCATCTTGACTTTACTGTTGAGTCAATGGATACCCAGAGACTTGCGGTGATTTGGCCCAAGGAGACTGTTTCTGGGCTGAACTTAGGTCTTCTGAGACACTGAGATCAGCAAACTATTGTTCCCCTATTTCCCAAAAGAACCCCTTCCTGCCTCCATCCCTTATCTCCCCCCTCTCATCTAGAAGAAAACACCAGTGACATTCCTGGAAGGCTCTTCCCATTTGGTGTCTTCAAAGTAGGACTGAGTTTAGGTGACCTATTTTTTTTTCCAGAAATGAGGTCACCCTTTGACCCAAATGACAATCTCTCCCACCTTGACACAGTCTAGGCAAAGGGAGAATCTGGGGTGAAGGTCTGCCCAGGCAGCATAATTCCAAGAGGAAAATGTTGGCTCAGGGACCTACCCTCCAGGGTCTGGTCTGGAGAAAGAGCTGCCCTTCCTTTGCTGTGGCCACAAGGAAATCAAGAGACCAGAGTCCTAACCCGGGCTCTGGGGCTGACTGCTTTTGTGACTAGAGAAGCAATTGACTTCTTCCGGTAGTTTCTTCACTTCTGAAGTTGAGGTTGAGGGGGTAGTTAGATGAGCTGATATCTAAAGGTGCTTCTGGCTCCTACCTATCCTATACAGACTTTCTATAGTACAAGGTCCCTCCCGGCTCTGGCATCTTGTGTTCTAAGGTCCCGAGGGTCAGTCAACAAGCATTCTTTTTAAAAAAAATTTTGTGTGTGTGTGTGGGGGGTAATGAGGGTTAAGTCACACAGGGTCACACAGCTAGTAAGTGTCAAGAGTCTGAGGCTGGATTTGAACTCAGGTCCTCCTGAATCCAGGGCCAGTGCTTTATGCACTGTGCCACCTAGCTGCGCCTTCAACAAGCCTTCTTCTTCTTCTTCTTCTTCTTCTTCCTCTTCCTCCTCTTCCTCCTCTTCCTCCTCCTCCTCCTCCTCCTCCTCCTCCTCCTCCTCCTCCTCCTCCTTCTTCTTCTTCTTCTTCGCAATTGGGGTTAAGTGATTTACCCAGGGTCACACAGCTAGTAAGTGTTAAGTGTCTGAGGCCGGATTTGAACTCAGGTCCTCCTGACTCCAGCACCAGTGCTCTATCCACTGAGCCACCTAGCTGCCCCCATTCAACAAGCATTCTTAAGTATTGATTGGGTATTGGGCATTGTGTTAAGTTCCAAGAATACAAAGAAAGGCAAAAACGTGGACTTGGTCCTCAAGAAGCTCACAGTTTAGTTGGATAGATGAATAATTAGGCACAAGTAATTGCAAATAACTAGGCACATAGAAGATGTACTTTGTTTAAAGGAGAGGCCCTCTCAGAGAAGGCAGTGGGGCTGGGAGTGAGGCAGGCAGAGTGTAGGATACTGGGAAAGGACTCCTGAAGAAAGCAAGATTTTACCAGGGGCTTGAGAGAAGCCTGGGCAGCCAGGGCACAGAGTATGTGGAGCGGAGGAAAGAGGGAGAAGAAGACTGGACAGCGGTTTGTGAATGTGTTCAGTCTTGGACATTGTTGAGTGAGAGGACCTCCCCGCCCAACACCTAAATACAGATGTTCAAGAGCCAGTGGGTGATGCAGGGCTAGACCCAGGAGAGAGGTTAGGGCTGGATCTATCTCTTGGCTCCCACATTCTCTCTTCCAAGGGCCCTCCCAGCTCTGACCTTCTGTGTTCTAAGGGACCTTTCATTCCTAGCATTCTCTGTTCTAGGTTTCCCCTTCCCCCTGATGCCTCCTGCCACCCTCAGCTCCCAGGGTCCTCCCAGCTCTGACACTGTGTTCTGAGGTCCCTTCTCCATCTGCCATGTTGGAGGCTGAAGGTAGTTCTGTTTCCCAGCGGGCCAGTGTTAGCTTTCAATTTGTTTAGTGCTGGCACACGTGGGCGTTTCCTCCCTGGGTGAGGGGCTCTGGGTGAAGAGAGTGAGTTTAAATGTCACTGTGGTATTGGGGAAGCAGAGCCGGAGCCCCCCAGATCTCAGGTGTCGGAGTGTTGGCCACCTGGGCCTTTGATGAGGAAGCAGTTCCCTCCCTACTCATCCCACACTGGGGGTGGGCGTGGGGGAGGGGGGTTAATCACGGGCCTTCCAAAGGAGGAGGTGAAGCTGATGAAGGGCAGTTGACACGAGTGAGCTTCGGGAGATGAGCCCATGATGAAGCTTAGGGTCACCTCCCACAGGAAGCCCACCCTGACTGCTCTAGTCCTCACTGATCCTTTGCCATTTCTGACTTCTTATGACCCACCTCATCCCTGCTGTCCCCTGACTTGGGTCAGCCCTCTCTGGTTTCTGTCCTTTGTCACTCTACTGAATAGATAATAATTACTCATCTACACTATAAACTCATGTCTATGCCTGGAGTGTATTTACACCCTTTCCTTTCTCCCTATTTAAAATCTTTCTATTCTTTTAAAACCCGGGGCAAATGCTTCTTCCTCAGCAGACAGTCTGTTGTGTCTGGGGATCAGCTCCCTAGTCATTTTGTCTAGAGTGGCGATGGGGAACCACTGTGAGATAAGCCTGGAAAGTTGGAGCCAGAGTGGTGGGCCTTAAATGCCTGTCTAAGGAGCTTTTTCCTTCCCTTCGTTGATTGGAGGGAGTAGAACCCAGATCTTCTCAGTCTAGAACCTGTGCTCTTTCCACTGGTCTGTCCTGCTTCCCTTTCCCAAGGCCACACAGAAAGAGTCAGCATTCAAACTCAGAGCCTCTGACTCAGAATTCCGGTCTTGCCCCCTTTTTCACACTGACAGAAAATATGCAATTTATTGTGGCAAGAGGGTGGGTTTAAACTTCCATAAGAGGTTTTTGTCTTCAGTGGCCTGATCATCTAGCAGATGCTTCTCTGGGCATTGGGGAAGGCGATTCTGGAAGGATAACCATGGCTGACTGGGCCCAACCCCAAGGTCTCACCCACCATGGGGCAAGAGGGGAGCCCAATTCTGGAGGGAGAGAACCAGTGAGGATTCACTGAGTAAGCTGGTCCTGTAGTTCTGTTGTTGGAGAAACAGCGTGGCTTCCACTCAGCTCCATTCCATGGATTAGAATTCAGTTTAATTAAACAAGCATTTATGAAAGTACTTGCTCTGGCACAAAGATAGGCCATGGGATGAGGAAAACAACAATGCCCTGCCCTGGATGAGTTTACATTCTAATTCTAATCAGCAGTGGGGCAACACCTATACAAATGATTAAGAATCAAATATCTGCAAAGTTGGAAGTTTGGAGGTCAGTGGAGAAACATGGACAATGGAGCAAGGGAAGGTAAGATAAAGATCTGTGCCTCCTCCTTAAAGAATAAATATGGGGCAGCTAGGTGGTGCAGTGGATAAAGCACCAGCCCTGGATTCAGGAGGACCTGAGTTCAAATCCAGCCTCAGACACTTGACACTTACTAGCTGTGTGACTCTGGGCAAGTCACTTAACCCCATTGCCCTGAAAAAAAAAAAAAGAATAAATGATCAAAGAGCACAGGCCCTGGAGTCAAGAGGACCTGAGTTCAAAATTGGCCTCAGATGCTTACTAGTTGTGTGACCCTGGGCAAGTCACTTAACCCTGGTTGCCTCAAAAAAAAAAAAAAGAGTAAATGATCTGAAGATCCAGGGACCAACTTTCTTTGTGTTCTACAAAGTGTTAAAGATGCCCAAACATTTGGTACACAGGCAGCTGCCGCCTCACAAATCTTTTTGACTTTTCCCATTTGGCATTAAAACAGTAATGAAAATAATAAGGGAATGCCAAATCTTCTGAAAAGTTTAGATTTCCCAAGCTCAGAAAAGGGATTGTTCCTGTGGTTGTCTGGTAGGGTTCTGAGAAGATTCTCTGGCAATGGGCTGTTTCTGTTACACCAGAATAAATAAAGATGGGCTTACATATACCCCTCTCCATCTCTGCCCCCAAGCCCCCCAAACTTCAGTTGTCATGATGAAGTGGGAAGAACTCTAGTCCTCACATCCAAGCATCTAGCTTCAAGTGATGCCTCCAGCACTGTGTGACCTTGGCCTAATCATTCTGAGCCTCAGTTTTCTTCTCTGTAATATGAGAGTGTTAGATTAGTTTTGTTCCAAGGAAACTTAGAACTTATCTAGTCCAACCTCATCATCTTCCAAATGAGGAAACTGAGTCCCAGAAGTGCCTTATGATCACTTAAGGTCCTGCTCTAATATTGTGGGATGCTTTAGAAACCATGTTTCTTTGTATTCTCCTAAAAAAGAGCCTGGCTTTTAAAAATCCCAGAATGGCAGAATTCTAAGGGACATCAAAAACTTGCAAGTTTAAGCTGTTTCTGATGGAGAGTCCTGGTGACATCTCCCCAAAGGGCAGACTATTAGCTCTTGGAGTGCTCTC
Organism: Dromiciops gliroides; assembly: GCF_019393635.1. Classification (NCBI taxonomy): domain Eukaryota; kingdom Metazoa; phylum Chordata; class Mammalia; order Microbiotheria; family Microbiotheriidae; genus Dromiciops; species Dromiciops gliroides. The sequence continues at coordinate 19,866,548 of NC_057864.1, read as the reverse complement.
TTTCTTTTTTTGTCTTCATATTCTAGCATCAGGAAGAATGCTTGGCACATAGCAGGTGCTTAGTAAATGATGGTTGTCTAGTAGTTTATGCTTAAAGATTGAAGGGAGAGGGAACCCACCCACTACACCCCAGAACAGACCATTCCACCTTTGAGTAGCCCCAATTGCTTGGAAGTTTTTCCTTCAGTCAAGTGTCAATTTGCTCTCACAACTTCTCATCTCTGTTTTCTGGAACAAAACCACACAGTGCTCTTGGAATGGGTGGCCTTGGTGGTGGTGCCAGGCTCCCTGCCACTGGAAGTCTTAAAGCATGGGCTGGATGATCACTGGTCTGGCATGTTGCAGATAGGATCCTTGTCAAGGTATAAACTAGAAAGGACACTGAAGACCCTTCTTACCCTGAAACTCTATAGCCCCGACTCTGTAGCTGTTAACACTTATTTGTTTTCATTATCAACAGATATTTAGTGGGCATTGAGAATGGAGCTCATGGGACTGCCTGCTGTATTGTCCAAATGGAAACCCACCAATCCAGAAGACATGGGTACCCATGTAGGGCATGAGGGAGAAGCCTAATACTTTGTCAAGGAGGCCTGGGTTCAAATCTGGATTCTCCAGCTGTGCAGTGGTGGCTAAGGCACTTCTGGATCCCAGTTTCCTCATTTGAAAGACCAAGAGGTTGAACTAGATGAGCTTTAAATTCCCATCCAACCCGAGTGCTTCACATTCATTCCCTTCCTCCTTTTGCACCTTCCGTTCTTTCCTGTGTCTCCCCATGCTCCAGTTACTTCTTCTCTGGCTCCTCTGAAGTTAGATGGCGATCCCCAAATTTCCTGGATTTCTTCCCTTGTTCCTTTTCTCTTCTAAGGGCTCCAGGGCCTTGCTCTGTCACCCTTCATAAAGCATCTGCTCCTTCTAAACTTAGTTCTGTGTCTAAACCTCATACGATCGGACCAAGGAAAAGTATAGTGGGAACATCCCCTCCCATCCATCTGTCCCAAGCCTCTCATTTTACAGGGGAAGAAACTGATACCCACGTCCCTGCAGACAATTGAGCAGGAGAGACCTGGTCTCCTAATTCTCAATCTAGCCCCTTTAACCTAAGAACTGCAAAAGAAAGTCCTGAATGTGTTTTATCAACCAGATGAACTCTTTCTGTGCCTGGAGCCTGGGAGATGTTGCTTAAGTTCTGTCTGATCTTGAATCAGGGACACCTTTATGTTCATGCATTCAATTCGTTTATTAAGTGTTCATTCTGTGGCCCATGGCTGCTGAAGATTCAAAGGAAACCCCCCCCCCCACACACACACACATTTCCTGCCCTTCAGAAACTTACAATCTCTGGGGAGGAAAATCTTTTAATTAGGTCATATCATTAGTTCTATTCTATAGAGGGGAAAACAGGCAGACAGAGGGTGAGTGACTTGCCTAGGACCACATAGCTAAGTTAATATCTGAAGCAGGATTTGAACTAGATGCCTCTGATTTCAAGTCCAGAGCTTTAGGCCCTGTGTTGCTCAGTTACCTGTCAAGAGGGACAAGGAAATACAATTTTCACCCACAGTAAATGCAAAGCAATTTTGAGGGTAGGGAAGGAAAAATGAGACTCTTACAGGAAGTGGTACTTCTAAGGGCCTGCTCTGAACTTAATTTAATTTTAGCTTTAAGGGAAAGGGAAGAGGGGGAATGTTTTTTCAGGCAGGTCAGAGGGGGATGTTGAATTCAGACTGTCATTTAACTCTGCCCTGGGTGCCCCACATCCCTCCGAAAGTGGATTACCTCTTCAGAATCAGCTGTTTGAAAACCCCCAGGGCAGTCCTTGAGGTGGAATAGGGTCATGTTGATCTCAAGGCTATTGTGTCTTTGACACCAGAAAAAAAAATCACCTGAAAGGAAAGGAAAAATGTTTCCCATACAGAGAGCAGGCTTCCTAATTTATACAGAACGATGAGGTTTGCAAAGTACTGTTTACATGTCATTTCATTTAATCCGCCCAACTACCTGTGAAATCAGTGCCATTATTATACCTCTGTCCAATAGGCCATTCCTCTAAGTAGTGGTCTTCACATGAAGGCCAGGTGCCATCTTGTCAGGGGATTTATTCAGCTGTGGGTGGGATGAGACAACCTCTGAAGTCTCATCCAGCTCTGTGACTTTGTGATTCTGAGGACAGAGGAGAGAGAAGCCGTAAGGGAAGTGAAGCAAATCAGCCCTGTTAGAAAAGAAAGAACAGTGGCTTGGGCTTCGGAGACTCTGGGTTCAAATCCTGGCTTTTGCCATTTAAGACCCTGGGGGTAGGGGTGGGAGTTTCTCTGCCTTTCTGGGGAGAGGTTTGAAGGGGAAAAGTGAAGGAAGACCTGGAGAAGGAAGGTCACAGGAATATTCCTCCTCTCCTCTGGCTACTGCTTTTGGAATGTGGGCATTGCTTTCCAAAGCCAGCCATATTGGATACTTCTCACTCCCTAGTCCCTGCCTTCTACTCCAGGCCTGCACAGAGCTGTTTCTGTTCATGCATGGGGGGTGGGGGTGGGGTTGGCTGGGAGGGGGAAGGATGGAGTGAGGCCACATGTCCAAATAGCCCAGCCTTGGCCCAGAAAGCAAAAAACGGTCCTCTGACTCATATTTAGCCTAGGGCAAAGAAAGGAAAACCCCAGACCTAGCTTTAGTTCTGCCTTTTGGGAAGCTGTTGTTTGTTTTTTTGTTTTTTGTTTTTTAAGTTACTGGTCTAGAGTAGATTTACTTGGGAAATACTGTTGGGGTTGTGAACAACTGTCCTCTAGGGACTAAAGATATTAATGACCCAGAGATTGGCTCCCTGATCTTTGTGAAGATTCACTGTTCTCAGTCTGATTTCTTATGTATGTGGGTCATGGAAGTACTGAGAAAAAAAAAGGAAACAATTTTCATTATACCATTATAGCTAATTGATGCAGCCAAAGCTGGAAAGCGAAGCTTGAATACAAGTAGATTTGGGTTCAAGGCCCCTCTTGGATGATGTCATTGTGCCTCTTCAAAAATGAAGAATGAATAGCAAATTCTCTAGAAACATAACCATGCGTGACCCTAAGTAAGTGAAAAGGTGGCAACCAACATTGGTGGAATCAGTCAATAAACCAATCAAGAGGAAGCTTCTTCACGTGGGAAGTCCTTAGACCAGCAAAATCACAAATCTAGTCCCTATTTTTAAAAAAAAAGGGAAAAAAGTTCCTAATTACTTAGGAATTTCTAATTCCAATTTTCCAGATTAATTAGTACTAAATACTAATAAATCAATGATGAATTATTTTCCCTTGTTTTGATTGAGCATCCAGCTAGGAGAAAGCTTGGCTCAAAATCTTATTCTTTTCTCTATCTTTGTAGACCAATGCCCAAACAATGTTCCTTCTTGTGCTCCTCACCCTTCCCCCTTCACAAATAAAGCAACACACAGATTAACTGTAGTGAGATAAACTGGATTTGATCAAGCTAGAAAAATAAATTCTAGCTTTCTTAATAGATATAAGAAAAGCAACTTTTCAGAACAAAACAAGTCCTGAAATGAACTTCTTTCCTGTTTGGGTAAAGAGGAAGAGGAAGAGGAAGAAAGTATCACCTCATAGTTTGGTACTCATACTCCAGAATGGAAAATTAGTAACCACCAGCTCATTCTAGCAATGGATAAACAGCTTCAGGGTCCTGGACTTTTTGGTAGGGAGTCCACAGAACTTTGCTCTGGATTCTTGGTTCTCTATAGTATCCCTAGAGCTACAACTGATCTTCCACCTTCTGGTTTGAAACATTATCTGCCTTTGCTACGGATGCCCCATGTAGGCTTTCTCACTCAGAAATTCCCAGAATGCTCCATCCCACTGCTCATGCCTCCATGACTGTACTTGGCTCAGTCCTCAAAATGTTCTCAGTTTCTGAAAGGATAGGCAGAAAAAAAAATATTCTCTATTTAGGATTACACCTCTCAGAAACCCACACAGCCAGGATCCCCACACTACTTGTCTGAAAGGATCTATGGAAAAAACTGATTATAATTAGACCAGAGGTTTAGAACTGGAAATACCAATTTGATAAAAAAAATAAAAATGAAAAGATGAGAAAACTGCGGCTGAGGGAGGGTGAGCGATTTGTCCAAGGTTACATGGGTAATAAATGATGGAGGGAGGATTTCAACACAGGTCCTCTGTCCATTGTTTCTTCCACTCCATCATTGAAATCAGAGGTTTTGGAGCTGGGAGGGTCCTTAATTATCCTCATCCAGAGTCACTCATTCATTTCACAAGGAGGGAAATCGAGGGTCAAAGAGTCGCATTACATGAGTAGCAGCTGCAAATCCATCTCTTTGCACCCCCAGCGCTGCCTCTTAATAAAAGACAAGGGGATGGAAAAAGCAGAGGGAAGTCTGGGGGGAGGAAGGCAGGCTGAGACACCAAGAGGGAAAAGGGGTGTCTGGTCCAGTAGGCTGAGGTTTCCTCTTGGAAACTCTTGCCTGGGGCTGCCTGTGTGTGATAGGCATCAGTGAGCTAATCTCCCCGGGTCAGGTTAGCCAAAGGCCAGGCAGGCCCACAGGCCAATGGAAAGTCTCCCCATCTGCTTGAGGTCTACGGCTAGAAACCCTTTGTTTCTCCCCATAGCAACTAAGCCAGGCTGAGGCCCAAGGCCCAAAGGTGTTGGCACATAGCAAAGGCTCCTTGAAGGCCAATCCCTGAGGGTCCTTCCAGCTCTAAGTCCGAACTCCCATGAGCCACTGAGCGAATAAAGCCTTTCCTGGTGTCCTATTGAAAGGACCTCAGAATCACAGAGTCAAAGACTGAAAGCTAAGAGGGACATTAGAAGTCGTTCCCCTTCATTTTACAGATGAGGAAACAGAGAAGTCGTGACTTCCTCAAGGAGGAGTCTGGAATCAAATGCAAAGCCTGTGGTTTGCAAAGCCTTCTCTGGATGCACCAGGTGGCCTTGGATAGCAGAGCTGGCGGGCATTAGGACTCATTTGGTTCGACCCTTCCCCCTCTCGTTTGACCAGTGAGGAAACTGAGGCTGGGTGGTTACTGACTTGCTGGAGACAACAGAGGTAGTAAGTGCAGTGGGGGGTTCTGGACCATCTAAGATGGCGGCACTCATGTGGAAGGTGCCAAGAGTCTGCTTTTAGGAGACTGGAGGACTGGAACACATATGTCTACCATGTAGTTGGGAGAAGCATTTTTTCCACTGATTGTTGAGCAAGAATTATTGCTTTTAAAACGCCCCAATTCATCATCATAATGGCAAGGGCGGGGGGTTCCTATATTCACTCCCACCCTATGGTAAGGAAGGAGGGCCTGAAGGCTGCCTCCTTCCCCCAACCCCTCTAGGCCTTGTGACCCTAGAGATAGACCCTGGCCTTTGGTCTTTGTGTATGTTCTTTTCAATTCTAGGTATAGGGAGTTGGGCCTCCATTCTGTTCTGGGGCCAGAGCTGCAAGAATACAGGAATTCAGCCCTGTGGGGACCAATTTTTAATTGGGGAGTGTTAGCTAAGTGGCTCGCCACAATATTGGGGCAGGGAAGGAGACTGGAAGCTTCCCTCAAAACAGAGCAGGATTTATTTAACAAGAACGAACTTAAAAAAACAACAACAACCCACAAACAGGATCAGTAGAATCAAGGGAAAGGAAATAAAATGGGGAAAGGGAAATTATACAACCTGAATAATACCACCGCCCAGGAATCAGCTGAGAATACACAGCAGAGTCCTGTCACCTTCCAGCTTCCAGCTAGAATGGCGAATCTCCTCCCCCCTTCTTCCCAGCCAACCCCAGACAGCCCCCAGACAATTGGCTGGCCACTCTGACAGTCACATGACTGCCCTCACTAGGCTTCCAATCATTATAATTTTGCCAGGCCCATGTAGGTGTCAGCGAGTGGTGATGATGTGAGGTGCCAGCGACATGGCGACAGCTACAACCAGTGGGTGGAGCACTGTGCTGTTTGCGGAGCCCCAGAGGCCAGTGTGCGCACCGAGGTTTTTTAAAAAAAATTCTAGCCAAAAGATGGGGTCATAAAAACCTCAAATAACAATTCTTTACAACCCACATTGGAATATTGGCTCTGCATGTGAACTTGGTACAACCAGGGCTATGTAAGAACCAAGTAGAGTTGTTAGCCTAACTTTCCCACCATCTTGGCCCCCCCTGAGCCCCCCATCCCTGGAGATGGAGGTGGTAGAGGCTCAGGGGTTGTTCTTTGGCTCTAGCCAATTTGAGTGGGTCCAGTTTCCTCCTCCTCACACTGGAAGACCTTTAGTGACTGGGAATTGGCCACCTCCTGAGATAGCCCATTTCACTTTTGGACCATCCTTGTTGATGAGAAAATTGATAAAGAAACATTTTCCAAATTAACTGCTTCATTCTGGGCCAGTTGCATATAGCTCACTGCCCTAGGAATGTGTCTAAGTCTGTAAGTTGCAGAGAAGGGACTGACCTGTCTTGACGGTAGTTTCCTTTGTAGGGCTATACTTGTATGTTGTCTCTTATGAAACACTGAGCTCCTTGAACAGAGGGGTGATGTTTTTGCCTCTCTTTGTATTCCTGCTACTTAGCATAGTGCTAGGCACATAGTAGGTGCTTAATAAATGTTTGTGGAGTAACTGACTCAGGGAATCACATCTTTTCCTGATCCCTTTTACCCTTAATGCCTTCTCTCTATTAATCATCTCCAATTTATCCTGTTTATATCTTCATCAATAATGTTTGCATATTGTCTCCTCTTTTAGACTGTGAGCTCCTTGAGAGTAAGGGCTATCTTTTGCCTTTTTAAAAAATATATATTCTAAAAACTCAGCCCAAGGACTGATATAGAGTAGGTGCTTAATACATGTTTATTAGTTGATTTACTGAGATATTGAGAGGTTCAATTTCTAATGCTATTGACCAGAGATCAAGCTAGTGGCCCTCAGAGTGCCTCAGAACCAAATGAAAATGTGATTGGGAACCAGTTAACAAAATAAATGAAAATACAATACAGCACAGATAATGTTAATTTGTGGTTTTCTAAGTCAATATGAGACCCACAGGAATCTGTTTCTATTTGTTTAAAACCACTGGATCAGAGTGTATTTACATATATACTTGTCTCTGCTATTGTAAGGTAAGCTTCTTTTGAGCCAGGTATCTGGCACATAGTAGGCACTTAATAAATGCATGTTGATTAGTTAATTGATCATATAAACTTAAAATTGGAAAGGCACTTAGACCAACACTGTCATTTGGAATTTAGACTAACCTTCTTAATCTCAAAAAAAAAAGCCTAGAGAAATTAAATAAATTATTGAAGGTTTAGATAAATTCAGGAGATAAATGTAATCTCCCTGAAAGCAGAGCCCCCATGCTCTTCTTCTCACCATCAGGCACAATGATGCCCAGTCTTCAAGACCCAGCTGGAACTTCATGTCCTTTACGGAGCCTTTGGGGCCCATAGATCTCCCTCAGCCCTTCACTCCTGTGCTGTTTGCTTCCTTCCTGGACCATGCATTTCTGCCTTCTTCTTGGAGTTGTCTCATGGCATGTCTGGAGTTGTGGGTTCACTGACAACGGAGGGGGGGGGGCCAAGAGATCTTTCCTCCTCCCTGTCCCATGTCTATGTGACAAAGGAGGAAGGGGTGGGGGTGGGGGACACACAAAGCAGGGTCCTGGGTGGGGGGGAGTCCTCCCCCAGCATGACTCACTTGGCAGCCACTCCCTCCTCCTTCCACCCTGTTTCCACCACTCACTTCCCCATCGATAACTCCCCTGATTTTCCTGGTGGTTCTCAATGCTCCAGAGTTCCTGGTGCTGCTCTGAGGACGCCGATGAGTTACCTTGAAGTCTCATCACTGCCCACGGAACCTCAGCCTTTATTAAGATCAGCCTGATCCACGAATGGCTCCTCTCCTCTCCTCCTGCCTTTGGGTTTCTGCAAGTTCAGATGAGGTCACAATCTAGCTGCATTACCTTAGGCAAGTCGAGGATTGTCTTAGGACCTCCTTAGTCTTCATTTATAGAATGAGATATTTGGAGAAGAGAAGTGAAAGGTAAGCTCTCCTATAGCTCTAATAGACTCTAACCTTACCCCGACCCTGTTTCTAGCGTTCTGTGTTCTAAGGTTCTTGTCAACCCTAGAACTATAGTGTTTTAGTCTTATATCTCTTAACATTTTGTTTGGTGTTCTAAGGTTCTGTGTCCTAAGGCCTCCTCTGCTCTTACATTCCCTGTTCTAAGGCCCCTCCCAGCTCTGACATCCCCTGTTCTAAGGCCCCTCCAGCTCTAAAAGTCCATGTTCTAAGGCCCTTTCCCAACTCTGACATTCTCTGTTCTATTTTTCTAGCTTTTAAAAAAGAGAGATAGGGAAGAAGACAGACTGAGGTCACTTTAGTAGATTAGAGCAAAAAAGAGAGAGGTTTCTACCTGCTCTGAAAGCCACTTATTCCTTAAATAAAGTTTTCCACAAGCAGAGTCCATTTTTATGTTACAGACAGGAATGAACTGACCCGAGTCATTGTTAAGAAGCCACTTACTGGGGGCAGCTAGGTGGCACAGTGGATAGAGCACCAGCCCTGGAGTCAAGAGGACCTGAGTTCAAATCTGGCCTCAAACACTTAACACTTACTAGCTGTGTGACCCTGGGCAAGTTACTTAACTCCAATTGCCTCACACACACACACAAAAAAGAAGCCACTTACCTCAGTGGCAGCCAGTGAGTGAGCTGTGGAATTCAGAGCTGTGAGTGGGGCTGGCTACAATTTTAAAACTGACATCTTCCCAATGAAGAAATGGAGAGAAGTTTTCACCCCAAAGTTTCTGCATTAGCTTTCAGGCACCCATGAGGGTCCACCAGCCTTTGTTCCTGGGGGTCCTCTCAGGAGAGCTGGTGCTGTGCTTATGTAACAATTGGAATGATGCTACCTGCTATAGAGAAACTCCACCATGAGGAAAAGGCCTCTGAGGGCAAGCCATTCGATCAAGGTCTTTGGCGTCAGGAAGTGACATTTGCTCATGGGTACTGTCTATCAAGGCTACCAGCCAATCAACTTGAGGAGCCTCCCATTTCTGGGAGGAGGACAGACATGAAGTAGGAAGCAGATGCTGGCGGAGAGGTTCTCTCTCTTTTGGTTCCTGACCTCACCATGGTGGATCGGATGATGGGGTCTCTTAGAAATAGTTAGATTTTTACCTTTCTCTCTGATCCTAATGCTCTTTAATGAAAACTTAAGCACTTAAATACTCTTGCTAAAGCTTATAATTTATTGGCGGCCACTCATTAGATTTTAGATAGTATAGCTAGAATTTTATGTACCCCCCTCACTTCTAGTTTAGTTGATTTAATTAGAGAAAGTAAGGGGCAGATAACAGGTAACAAGCTAAAGAAATGCAAAGGAAGTGTGAAAGAGTTTCTCTAACTGAATTGGATTAGGGACCTTGACATTGGCTGGACAAAGATTAGTCACACGCCTGGTATCTTTTATTTAACTAAATACATTTTTATCGATTTAAAAAATATCATGGGGCAGCTAGGTGGTACGATAGAGCACCATCCCTGGATTCAGGAGGACCTGAGTTCAAATCCAACCTTAGACATTTGACACTTAATAACTGTGTGACCCTGGGCAAGTCACTTAACCCTCATTGCCCCACAAAAAAAAAAAAGAAACCTCACAAAAACAAACCAAAAAAGAAAAAAGAAAAGATGTGCCAGTGACAGGTAAAGATAATGGTATCACTCAAAAAATAAAGAAATTAAAATATCATCATAATTGCATTCACTATTTCACTCCTTCCCCTCCCCAGAAGATCATTCTATATTAAAAATAATGTATTTTAAAGTTTTTTTTTAAAGCAAGAAAAAGAAGGGGAAAAATCAACACAAATGATCAATACATCAAAAAAGGCTGATCATATGGGCATTGTGGCACATGGGAGACCCCTAGTTTCTGTAAAGGGGCTATGCAGGGCAGATCTTCTCCTACAACTTTTGAACCATTCTTGTTCATTGTAATATTGCAACATTTGCTTTTGCTTTTTTTATGGTTGTTCTTTACATCTACATTATTGTAGTTAGTGTGCATGTTATTTTCTTCCCTCTGCTTCATTCAATCTGCATCAGTTCATGTATATTTTTCCATTCTTCTTTAGATTCATCAGATTCATCATTTCTTAGCCTGCAGTAATATACCATTATTTTCACAAACCATACACACAACCAGAGTCATGCCCCAAGGGATAAGTATTTACTTTGTTTCCAATTCTTTTCTATCACAAAAAGTGCTGCTATAAATATTTTGGTCCATAAGGGGATTTCTTTTCAATGGCATTTTTGGGTTATACTCCCAGTGTATGGTCTCCTGGCAATGGATTCTCTGGCTCAAATGGGCATGCCTATTTTTGCCACTTTCTTTGCATAATTCCAAATTACTTTCCCAAATGGTGGCATTGATGAACAGATCCTGCAATGCCCATCTTTCTACAATCCCCCTAACATTGAATGGGCATAGGGTAAAACCTCAGAGTTAAGATTTATTTGCATTTCTCTTATTATCAGTGATTCAAAGCATTCTTTAATGTGATTTTTAAGTCCACCCATGAACCTGGGTTATGAACTCTGATTAATACACAGTGTCCATTGGGAAGCATGGACATAAATGTGCAAAAACCTGGCAGGGATGCACAGGAGTCTGGAAAGCCACGTGCCTTGGGAAATTCAAGACTCTGGATCATAGGTCTTCCTTAGGGAAACAGAGATGGTCTACATCGTTACCTGTTGAGTGGGGCTTTTTATCTCCTAACTACTCCTTGGCTGGGCTCTCAGGTACTATAATATCTTTTAACAACAAAGCATTCAAGTCATCGTCTGGGTTCTGAGGGGTTTCTCCTCCCCTCAAGTCACAGGTGTCAGTAAATGACAAGGTAGACAAGGCTCTCCTTTCTCAAGCCATGTGTGAGTAAAGGAGGATTTTTCTTTCTCCAATCATTACCTGGCAACCAACGTCCACCCCCTGCAATCAGATCTGTTCCTAGAAATTGAAGCAAAACCTCTCTTTCTGCAGTAAGTTTGTTAGACTCGTGGGGCAGTAGGGGAGGGAGAGAATGTAACCTCTAAGATCTTTTCTCAGTTCTTCATTTGGCTGGTTTTCTCTGAATTTTCTGCACTCATTTGGGCTTGTTTGTTTGTTTCTTCCCAGGAAGCAGGGGACAGTCTTCACTCTCCTTC